>NC_137822.1:11249544-11384544 GCF_963921795.1 Nannobrachium achirus | reverse complement strand
ACTTTTACTTTACTGGAGTAGTCCACATATCTGAGGCAAGTATTGTACTTTTACTCCACTACAATTATTTGCAAACTTTAGTTACTAGTTGCGACCGTCAGGTCGCACTTACTATCAAAACCTCCACCGGCTGTCTGTCTGTCCGTCTGTCCGTCTGTCAGTCACACGTCACACATCACACTTTTGCCCTGCTTATATCTCCGCAACCGTTGCCCCGATCCATGCCAAATTTTGCACACACACTCCTTGCCTGCCAAACCACAACCTCCATCAATTCTCACAAAGCCCTCTTCTAGCGCCACCATGAGGCCGATTCTTGCAAAACACATTTTTGGACACTGCTCCTACAATTCTTGCCCTAAAATCACGCAAATCGGTACACAGTATGTCTACACTCATCTCATCAACATGGATCTGTCCCATATAGAGACACCTTCACGCAGATTTTTTAAAACTCATTTTTGGCCACAACTCGTACAGATTTTGCCCTAAAATCACACAAATCGCTACAGGGGTCTTCAACAGGGGGTCCGCGACCCCTAGGGGGTCCGCGGAGGTACTGCAGGGGGTCCGCGAAATTATTGGTAAAAAAAAATAAGAAGATTTCAAAAAATGTTGTTTTTCACATTTATGTTAAAAAATAAATCATGATTCTATCTATTTTGAATAGCTTGAATACATGATTACTATGCAATTGACAGATTGTTGATATTATTGACTGTAGTGGCGTTTCCATAAAGCCACTTGCGCATTAACGGCTTATTCCCAAAATGTTTTTATGGAAACACTTCAAAATGCGAATAAACTTTCATTATCCGCAAAAAAAGTGATCCGCTTGGAGGAGGAGGATTTTGAGCCTTTATCGAATAAACTAAATGCGCTTAAGTGAATGGAAACAGGTCAGACAATAAATGCGAATAGATTATGACGTTCTAGGTCCATAATTTCCCCTGCCACTTTGTCCATGGTATAGCGTTAGCCCACAAAACAAACCTGTTGTTTGTTACACACGGAGTGACACGGACCATGTGTAAATTCCTCCCGTTTTCACCTCAAGCCATCGGTGGCGAGCGAACCCTTCCTCATCCCACGGTGTTGCGTGCCTGAAGTGCCCAATCTACAAGCTCACAGGCACAGCAGCTCGCATCCACGTCTCCTCGCCGCGTTGTGAGCTTGCGGCCACCTGACCTTCCAGAGGACGCTGAAACTTGCACTGTGCAGCGACGCGACCGCGGTTTTCCCGGTGAACCGGTAGCTTTATGTATTGAGAGGAACTCTTGCCAATTTCGTAAGAGACTCGTCGCCAATTGTAATATATTTAAAAGTTATTTGGGGCCATGATGATGATGAGTTGACTGATAATCCCTTCTTCCCACTACTAGACAGCGACCGAGTCACAGCAGTCAGACGTGCAGACGGTGCAGTGCTTAGGTTCGGTCTGAAAAAAATCAGCCCGATCAACTCTTGCGAACGTCGCTAATTCGAATGACACCCGCAAATGGAAACATGCTAAATTCGCTTTGTCTTAATGCGTATTTCTGATAATTCGCTTCCCTAATTCGAATAAGTTTATGGAAACGCCACTATTGGTTCTCAGTTAATAAGTAGTTTAGAAATGGTAGTGGTACGGCCCACCCTGCTCGCTGTAACTTGTACATGTTTAAAAAAAAAAATATGTCGTAGCCCCGACCCCCCCACTCTACGAGGTGGTCCCCGGCCTGAAAACGTTGAAGACCCCTGCTACACAGTATGTCTACACTCATGTCATCAACATGGATCTGTCCCATATAGCGCCACCATCAGGCCAATTTTTTCAAACATATTTTTGGACACTGCTCCTACAGATTTTGCCCTAAAATCACGCAAATCGGTACACAGTACTGTATGTCTACACTCATCTCATCAACATGGATCTGTCCCATATAGCGCCACCGTCAGGCCGATTTCTTTAAACACATTTTTGGACACTGCTCCAACACATTTTGTCATTTGCCCTAAAGTCACGCTGCGACCTGACGGTCGCTTATCTCCCGATTAGTCTTACTGGTTATACTTGCAGATTTAGATTATTATTATAGCACACATTAACCACTTCAATACATTTTGGCCATTTGAAAATAGGCGATTTACAAGCTCACAATCTGTTGTGATTATATATTTTCAAAGGATACATGTTACACATTTGAAAACTTGTGAAATGGGACATCCTGCATAATGAGTATTTTGAACTTTTGGTACTTAAATACATTTTGATACCAATACCAATACTGTACTTTTACACAATTTCCATGCTTAAGTATTTCTACATTGCAGTATTGATACTTTTACTTAAGTAAAAAAATAGTACTTTTGCAGCACTGGTGCAGTCAAGATTTTACGGTGTACTGTATACAGTAAAAATGGGCATTGCGGTACTATGCCTACATCCCAAGGATAGTAGAAAACACAGCTGTAGCATTTATAAAGCTGGTGTTTTAACTACTTAGCGTCCCTATTTTGGGGCAAAAATGTGGTGGCAATAGCAGATCTACAAGGTCACAACACGTCGCAATGCGATGTGCTGCTGTGATCTTATAAATCAGCAATTTTCAGTGATTTAGTGTATATTCCTGGGGGACTACAGACAACTAAGTAGAGGGTTTAAGAGGTTATGCCCTTGTACAGTACAGTCATATATACTGTATGTGGCGCCATGTGAAACGTTGTGAGCTTGTAAAATGCACCTCCTTATTTATGTGCATAATATTACATATTTCTAGGTGCACTGCACTCTCTCTATTAATTATTTTAATATTATTATTTTATAGGTAAAAATTCTTGTTTTAACCTTTTAAATAGAGGAAATAACTTTGATCGTGTATTATCTTTCAAGACAGATTCAATGGGGGTATTTTTTTTTACCAAATAGGTTCCCAGATGGGTATGAATTAAACATGAATGTCCTGTAAAGGAATACATTATTATATGCATTTTGACCTTGTGTTTTGTGCTGTAATGGTGACACATCACACAGAAACAGGTCCTTGAGAAGGCAGTTGCCAAGCAGTTGTGTGACTTTTTACAACACAACTTTTTACAACACAACAATTTATTTGAGACTTTCCAGTCAGGTTTCAGAGCACACCATAGCACTGAGACAGCACTTGTGAAAGTAACAAATGATATCCTGATCGCGCTGGATAACGGACTCCTCTCCGTGTTAGTTTTGCTGGATCTTAGTGCCGCTTTTGACACTATCGACCACCATATTCTGTTACGACTAGAGCACCTGGTTGGTATTAGGGGTACCGCACTGGGATGGTTCGAGTCCTATCTGTCGGACAGATCTCAGTTTGTAAACGTTAATGATACATCCTCATTACGTGAAAAGGTCAGATACGGAGTCCCACAAGGCTCTGTGCTTGGACCAATACTATTCACCCTATATATGCTTCCTCTGGGTGAAATCATTAGAAAACATTCTATACACTTCCATTGCTATGCAGATGACACTCAATTATATCTGTCAATGAAGCCAGATGAAACGGATCAACTGGCTAATCTGCAAGCATGTCTCAAAGACATAAAGAGTTGGATGACCAGTAACTACCTACTCCTCAACTCTGACAAAACAGAAGTTATCGTCCTGGGCCCTAAGCACCTAAGGGACAAACTGGCAGATAGGAACTTTGCTCTGGATGGCATTACCGTGGCCTCTAAGGCCGCTGTGAAGAATCTGGGGGTTATGTTTGATCAAGATATGTCTTTTCATTCTCACATCAAGCACACCTCAAAGATTGCCTTCTTCCATCTGCGTAACATTGCTAAAGTGAGGCGCATCCTGTCTCAAAGTGATGCAGAAAAACTAGTCCATGCATTTGTTACCTCTAGGCTGGACTACTGCAACTCAGTACTATCAGGCTGCCCAAGTAAGTCTCTGAACAGCCTACAGCTAGTCCAGAATGCTGCCGCTCGTGTATTGACAGGAGCCAGAAGAAGTGATCATATCACTCCTTCCCTGGCATCTCTACACTGGCTCCCGGTTAAATACAGAATTGAATTTAAAATTCTCCTCCTCACATACAAAGCATACCACGGTCTGGCACCGCAGTACCTCGAAGAGCTCATTGAGCCTCGCAGTACTGATAGACCGGTGCGTCCACAATATGAAAACATGCTTGTCATTCCCAAAAAAATACCTAAGGCCAGAACAGGAGCCAGAGCTTTTAAGTATCAGGCACCTCAGTTGTGGAACCTCCTCCCAGTCTCTGTCCGTGTGGCAGACACACTTTGTGTTTTTAAGACTAGATTAAAAACGTTTCTCTATGATAAAGCCTATAATTAGGTTCGTTCGTTCGTTCGTTCGTTCGTTCGTGCGTTCGTTCGTCGCTTGTTCGTTCGCTGCTTCGTTCGTTCGTTCGTTGCTTTGTGTCGATCAATTCGGAGGACTCGCTCCTCCGCGGCTGGGGCGTCGCAGGCTCTCCGGAGCCTTCGTCCCCTTAAGTACAGACCGTTGCTTCGTTCGTTCGTTCGTTGCTTCGTTCGTTCGTTCGTTCGTTCGTTGCTTCGCTTGTTCGTTGCTTCGTTCGTTCGCTGCTTCGTTCGTTCGTTCGTTCGTTGCTTCGTTCGTTCGTTCGTTGCTTCGTTCGTTCGTTCATTCGTTGCTTCGCTCGTTGCTTCGTTCGCTTGTTCGTTCGTTGCTTCGCTCGTTGCTTCGTTTGTTCGTTCGTTCGTTGCTGACTAAATTACCTCCCTCAGGCTGTCCGGGTGCATGTTGGGACCAGTGGCCGGGCTGACAAAAGGCCGTGGCTCTGTGAGACAGCGTACAGTCACTCCTAATCCCAACCTACAAAGTCACTGGGTTGGGCTGAATAATGGGTCAGAGGGGAGGGGGAACCCTCCTCCCTCTCTTCCCCCTTTTGGTTGTGTGGGTCTGTGTCACATCATTGCAATTGTAACTAGCACTGTGCCTGCCATTATAAGGCCTGCCACTAATTCGAACTCCGGGGATCATCCCCGGAGTTTCTTTTCTGTCTCCCACTCCACAGTTCCAGTTCCTGGAAACTCGACAACCTAAATACCTAAAACTCGACAACTCAGCTGCTGGGATTGCTACTAAAACCCGACTACTCAGCTGCAGACCAAGAGTGTGACCCCGGACCAGGCCTCCATGAAGCACACCTGTGGACCTGCCTGGATCTCTCTGTGTCTATCTCTTGTTCTCTCTTTGTTCCTTACTGTCCCCCCGACTCGGTCGAGGCAGCACGGCTGTTCACCCCAGAGTCAGGATCTGCCTGACGTTTCCTCCTCCTTAAGAGGGGGTTTTTCGTTACCATTGTAGCAAATTGCTTGCTCAGGGTGGGGGCCCCGGGCCTGTGAGGTATCCGCTCGAGTTCTCTCGAGGGGGTGCCTCACAGGTACAGGTTCTGCTCGGGTTCTCTCTCTCCTCCCCCCACCCCCCCTACCCTTACCTCCCCCTCCCCTCCCCTCCCCCTCCCCCTACACACGCGTGCGCATGCAGCGCCTGTGTGTGTGTGTGTGTGTGCGTTCATTCGTTCGTTCTTGTACATACGCATGCGGGACCTGTGTATGTGTGTGCGTGTGCCCCTTGTTGTCTTTCCCTTGTCTCTCCCTTGTTTCTCCCTCTCTCCTCTCTCTCTCTCTCTCTCATGGCTCTTTAGCCTTTGTAAAGTGTCTTGAGATAACTTGTTATGATTTGACACTTTAATAAAATTGAATTGAATTGAATTGAAACACTCCCACAGCAGGGGGGAGGATTATAATATGGCGATATACTTGTTTCCTCTACATGACCAACGTAACATACTGTACTGTCTGTATGTGATGGGGATGATTTAATATTGAGCCACACTGACAGGCAGCATATGACTAACTGTGATGACTCAGCGTGTGTGTGTGTGTGTGTGTGTGTGTGTGTGTGTGTGTGCGTGCGTGCGTGCGTGCGTGCGTGCGTGCGTGCGTGTGCGCTTGCGTACGTGCGTGCACAACTGCACATATATGAATTATTGATTTTTGCAGATTGGCTGTGCAGGAAGGAGTCTAGCCTTGCCCACATTTGGAGTAATGTGTCATAGATATGTCATAGAGGACTGATGTCATACGTGACTGGCGTCACAGGCTGGCCACGTGAAGTCCAAGATCCACATCAGAGACACGCTATTTCCACCCTGATCCTAAGATCCACACGATGATACTTTTTAAAATACTTTTTACCTGTTCCATTGCAGTCCTATTCTTCAAAGCAATTTTCTTACACGAAGCTTGAGCTACATTCCACCCCTGACCCCTCTGTTTTGTCTTTTGCAAATTGGGTTGACGTAAACCCAGTGTAAACACTGTCAACGATTTAGCAGCATACAGTATTATGCTTTAGAAAATGAGGTGCAGTAACGTCAACTTCAAGTGAGTGAGCTAAACATGCCAGTACTGGGCGGTGACGTGCTCCTTTAACACAGTGGTTCTCAACCTTTTCAGGCCGCAACCCCCAAAATAATCATATTTTAACTTTGGACAACCCCACTCCCCACCCTACAAGCACTAAGAGTTGAGGCAAAACATTTTGTATAGAACACGGTTCTATTGTGAAAATAGCAGATCTACATGCTCACAACGCCTCGCAACGCTCACAACGCCTCACGTTGCGAGGCGTTGTGAGCATGTAGGTCGGCTCTTTTCACAATTTGGCCAATGTTTAAATTGTTATTTTAGAGATATTAAAAAGTCCTTATATTGTCACTTTTGAAATGTGCAGATACCCTCTATACACTTAAACTTCATGTTGGTTTGTTTACTGTGGAGAGCTGAGAGAAAACAATGTTGCACGTTAAGTTAATCATCTGGGGACCCGGGACCCCCCTGGGGGTCTGGACCCACATGGTTGAGAGCCACTCCTTTAACGGAACAACCCCAGCGTGTCTTTGTACTGAGACAGCAATAAAGCACCTCTGCTGTGATATGGATTTGTTTAGACTGCTGCCATTAGACCTTTCTGAGAGTTTGTTTTAACCTATTAATACCGGGAACGCATCTGTTTTTTATACTTCGGCTACTCAAAAATAGCAGATCTACAGGCTCGCAGCGCTGCACTGAAAATCTTTTAATATATTATTTTAAAGCGGACATTTTTAACTCAAATATTTGCTTCTGAGGGTTCCTGATACATACTATTTTGAGATGGTGATCACCGGCCAAATACATATCATTCTAGGGGTCCTTGGCATGAAAATGTTTGAGAACCAATGAAATAGAAACATGCGTTTTTCAAAATCCTTAGAAGACTTGCACACATTTTATTGACTTTTAAAAAATAGCAGATCTGCAAGCTCGCAGCTCGGCACTCTGTGCCACGCTGTGAGCTTGTATATCTGCTATTTTTTAATAGCTAAAACATACAATAATGGTTAAAGTGGTTCAAATCTAAAGTGACAAAGATTTGCGTTAACGGTCTAAACGGCTTAAAAAGAGCTGATGATCTCCTCCAGAGGGAAATAAGATCTATTTCGGCAACAGCCTGTTTCAGCTGGGTCCTCCAGGGAAGGAGCTGCACAAGAAAAGAGAGGCGCATGCATACTGTATAGAGTGCTGTTACAGTATTCAGGAGTTGTGCAGTACAGTATGTGTGTGCTTACTTTACTGTATGTACTTCTTGTAATCTTATGAAGAGAGAGAGACGATGTCAATGCTGGAAAGTTCAGTTCATTTTCCTGTACAGTCTCTCCAAGCTGATCATTTAAGCATTCTTTTAGGTTGATGTTTTGTCGTGTAGCTATTTATGAGGGAATTCATGTAGTGAATGGAAATCAAATACAAACATTTTGCTACAAGTACCGGTAAGGAATTTAAACCCTTGTCTGTGATTAAGTCTTTTTGCTTCTCAGATGTGCTGTCTTCATTGGCAGATTCATTCATTTGGAAAGAGAAATTCTGCTGCAGCCAAAAATACCAGGTGTGCGTGCGTGCGTGCGTGCGTGCGTGCATGCGTGCGTGCTTGCGTGTTAGGGGTGCAACAATACTGAACTGAATCTGTATACCGAACCAAATGGCCCTGTCCCGAACCGAACAGCCCTTACTGAATGAACCGAGTTTCTTTCTTTTTTGGGTGTGGTCACATAAAAACATCTTTCTGTACACTTTTTGGGAGAAAATCTTCCTTCTAGTATAATCATAATACCTGATTATCATGTTTTAGGGGGGAAACAAATTATGGCACCCCATCTTTAAAATTTATATTTTGGAAATATTTTAAAATAGTTTTTTTTATTTTCATTTTTTACTGTACCAAAGACGAACCGAAACCGTGTGCCAAAAACCGAGATACGAAACGAACCGTGGGCTGACTGAACCGTTGCACCCCTAGTGTGTGTGCACGTGCATGCTTGTTTTTGTGGGTACCTAGTACGTACACTTTGTCTTTTTCATTTGTGGGCCATCACAAGGATGTAGAAGTACATTTGGAGGGATTTGTCCTCTGCATTTGAATATTCTTAACTACTTGGGAGTGGTGAGCAGTCATAGTGCAGAGCCCAGGGAGCGGCGGGGACCACCTCCAGTACACAGTATTGTACCTAGCATTGTGTTGGTGGGGGAGGAAAGCACACAGTAGTACTGATTTTAGAAAAACTACCTTTAGTAAAAAACGTTCTCTCCATAAATGGTTGCCAATATTGGAACCAGCTCCCTGCCTCAATTAGAGAGATCCCCACATTCGGTGCTTTTAAAGGGCAGTTGAAGCAATGGCTAAAACGCTCACAAACATGTAACCACCTATAAGAAAATAATTGATGCCTGTACGAATTACTCTGCCAGGTTAGTCTCTCCTGTGTGGTTTTTAATTTACTTCTGGCACCAGGCACCTTGTCGCACTAGGCACGCGGTTGCGCCAAGCACCTTGTTTTTGTTGTGTTGTTGTTCGCCCTGTACTGTTCTGATCTTGTTTTTGTTAGTCTTGTTTTGTTTTTTGTTTCTTGTTTTATGTCCTGAGGACAACGGATGAAATTTAGCTTTAAGCTAACTCTGGCTGGTTTACACTAAGATCTTGTATGTTGCAATATGTCATAATCTCTGTGTCCATGAACTGGTACTGTCCTGTCTAAATAAACAAATAAAGTAAAGTAAAGTAAAGTAAAGTACTAAGAGGAAACTACACAAACAGGAAGAACATGCAAACTTGCTAACATGCAAAACACACAAATGCTCAGTGCCAGGGTTCGAATCCAGAACATTCTTGCTGTGAGGAGACAAAGCTACTGCTGTGCCACCGTGTGTTAGTGATGCTAACCAACTCTTAATTTGTTAGGCTTCTCCAGTTGCTCCATGTATCTCTCTTTTCTCTGCTCTGTTTGGTCTGGGTAAAAATAGACCCATTTTCCCCTTTTATTGATGAAAAACTCTACTTTTGAAACATGATCTAGCATAGAGTTAGAGGGCAATCATCTAACACATACACACAAACACACACACACACACACACACACACACACACACACACACACACACACACACACACACACACACACACACACACACACACACACACACACATGGCAGGAGAAGCCAATCGCATGAGCTTTAAGGTGGAGTTGCTGCGCGAAATCAAATCCACCAACTTGGTCTCCAGGCATCTTTGTCCACGGCAGTAAGAGAGATCCAGACGGCGCTCAGGGTCAACATCAACAAGAATGTTGCTTTGTCGGGTATTGCTTTTCATCCTGCAGGGAGTGCCTGATCAAGAACTGACACGCTCAATGGGGGTTGCCATTGAGCGTGTACTGGCAGTAGGCCTACTGGATTTCACGTGGCGCCACGTATAGCCTATATGACAAGCATATATACAAGGGCATAACCACTTAAACCCTCTACCTTGTTGGCTGTAGTCCCCCAGGGCTCTGTTTTTGCTATTCACTAAAACTAAATCACTGAAAATTGCATGTTGTTACCAGTAGCAAGAAAATGTCTTTCACGGTCCAAAGATAGAGTGGCCACACCTAGATTATACACTAGGCCACACACACACACACACACACACACACACACACACACACACACACACACACACACACACACACACACACACACACACACACACACACACACACACACTCCCTCTATATGGATGGATGCACACAAGTGTACGACGAAATATACTTGATGGCATCAATAGAGAGAGAGAGAGAGAGAGAGAGAGAGAGAGAGAATATGATATACTGTATACGTATTTTTGACTAAGGCTACCATTGTCAACGGTGACAGTGAATGAACAGAGCACAAGAAATAAGTTCAGGGGATGTGGGAGAGACAGATTGAGAGCACTGCAAAGCGTAAAAAATGGACCTGAGTTAAACTAACACCCTCTGGACGTTATACTGTGTGGGAGAGGAGAGACTATAGGCGGTCCAGCACTGCTGCAAAGAGGCTGAGCTGCCAAGTCATGATACAGCTGGAATAAGGGAGGGAGCAGGCCCGTGCACACATAGACATCAAAGGGGGCTTGAGCCCCTGCCCTCCAGACCATGGATGAGTACAGAAAATATCCGACCTCCAAGCTCACAACACGTCGACGTGTTGTGAGCTTGGATGTCTGCTATTTTCTATATTTTCACAAAAGGCCCTTTTTTGAAATGTCAGCCCCTGCCTCTTTAGCATTCTCTGCACGTCCCTGGGAGGGAGGGAGAGACAGAGAAAGAGAGGGAGATGGAGGGAGGAAAGAGAGAGAGAGAGAGAGAGAGAGAGAGAGAGAGAGAGAGAGAGAGAGAGAGAGAGAGAGCGAGAGAGAGGAAGAGGAAGAGATTAATGGCAGGTGAAAAAGAGGGAGAATGGAGGAGATGGATGGAGGGAGAGAGGGAATAAAGGGAGATGCAGGGAGAGAGTAATAAATACCGGTACATGGATGGAGACGGAGAGAAAGAGAATGAGGGATACAGGCTAGAGAGAGAGGGGAAGAGAGACACTGGTGTCAGAATATTTTCTTAAGTAAAGTAGCAATACCACATACAGTATGAATAACACAAATACTTAAAAGGCCTGCATTCAAAATGTACTTTAATAGCACCGTTATGGTGTACCAAACGTAAAAGTGCTCAGGATGAAAAATGTCATACATTTATTCTACAAGCTCACAACACGTCACGATGCGACACTTTGTGAAATACTCAAGTGAACTAAAAGACAGGTTAGGTAGGAAACATCGAAGGAATAATGTATACACGTTAGAGTATAACTCTAGAAGAGGGGAGGGCGAGGTACAGTATGGGAGATGTTGTTACATAAGTGTACAGTATCTGTTGCTGCAGTATGATTAAAATGTCATATCAGCAGTGGGGGGTTGTTTCTCACCCTGTTGTTCGCAACCAGTTTGTTCGATAATTGGCTAAATGTAATCTCCCCCTAATGAATGTGAGTTACAATGCAATGCAAATACCAATGCTCGCGTCCTCTCTCCCTCCCTTAGTCTCTCTTGTGATGGGTTACCCACACAGACATTTTGTGTAAGCACAGTGCATCTGCACGTAACTCATTTTAAATGGTTACGCGTGAAGGAATTCTGTCTTTCTAATATGCATGAACAACAGATGCACAACAGCTGTGTAAAACTTTGACTAAGTTACATGTCAATGTATTGTTAAGCTCAAATACTTCTACTGTATCCCTATGGGGGGTATTGCTTAGCGTTCCCTGATTTTGCTTAGCATGCTTAAAAAAGCATGCACAAAATTCAGGGAACATCTCCGAACGCAGAGCCCTTTAACGCCAAGATTAACTGTATTCCATTTATGCAATAAATGGTTAAATCTACTTTGACGTGAGTGTTCATGACTAAACTATAATTCTTTTAGTTATAAGTTTCTCATGTGCACTACTGTGTATTGATGACTCATCACATTTCTCTCCAGAGTTGTAAGCATAATATATGGTACACTGCTTAACAACTAACAAGTCTTGAATATCATATGCAATTATGTAGAGTGATGTGCTTAGTGTACAGGCTATAGAATTGTCCTTCGTGTGCACTGTACTTACTGTATAGTATTATGCAGCTGAGTTGTTCTTTCACCATTTGACAGCGTGTTCAATTTAAAACACGATGTCAGTAGAACCAGTGACACTCTCACAAACTCCTGTTCATTTTTCTAAGGCAGGGATTCTGACAGCAGCTGGGGAGAATAGATATGTGCAATAGTTATTTATAGACACTACGTTTATTTCTGTATTTCATTTTTTTTGATTGTTGCTACAAGAACAGTTCACAAAGCATAAGATGATACGTTTGCTTGATTTGGCAAGAATAATTAACAAGCAATTGCAGTTTAAAGGAACTAAACTCGAAAGAACCAGACAACTTGAGAACATTTAGAATCCCGTCCCAGTATACACTTAGTTAAGTACAAACCATTAGATTATAAGGCACTTACTAAAGTAAAGTCAGTGTGTGGTGTCCTAATAACTGGAACCAAGACCAATTAAAGGATGAATGTAAAAAAAACACAGTAAAACAGTACAGATGGATCAAACAAATTGACCCATTGTGTCAAAGTTATTATATTAAATGAACAAAGGAGGTCTTTACAGTGTATATTGGAAACAGATACAGGAGACAAATGAGTTAAATAGACAGTAATGGTGTGTTCCAGGAAACCTTGCTTGGAAGGAGGCCATTTTGAGGACAGACAAAAACTTTTTGAATTACAAAGCCAGGGATGGGCTCAATAAAAGAGCTAAACTCTATTTTCTTATGCTAACGCTGTACGCAGTAAAATCGTGTTATTAATAATTTTACACTCACGATTTTACAAGACAGGTCACTGAAAAATTAAGTACACAAACGCACGCACGCACGCACGCAGGCGCGCACACACGCACGCGCGCACACACACACACACACACACACACACACACACACACACACACACACACACACACACCACAGGTTTGTGGTTTGTAGACTCACAATATTTGTGTGTTCTCTTTCCTCTATGATGTAAGTGAGCTACCGGTACAAGGTCAGATGAGGACACACACACGCAGATGCACACGCACACGCACACGCACATGCACACTCACACACACAGGGAATGCAGTCCATCTACCGTGGTGTTTTACGCCGCTCTAAAGTCTGAAGGCATAAAGCTTGAATCACACTGTAGCTTCTAGGTCTGCTATTTTCGATGCGCGACACTGTTGTGCGCCGGAGCATAAATGAGGCAATAATGTGTCATATTAGCTCCCTTATCACCTGTCCCAGCATGACTCAGACACCAGAGCGTTTAACGATGTAAGTGATCTCTCTCTCTCTCTCTCTCTCTCTCTCTCTCTCTCTCTCTCTCTCTCTCTCTCTCTCTCTCTCTAACCCTCCCCATCACATTCTCACTCTCTCTCTGTCTTAATTTTCTCTCTCAACTTTGCTCTCTCCTTATTTGTTCATGTGTAACTCTCCCTTCTATCTCTTTATACCCGTCTCAGTTCGTCTTGTCATGTCGCTCTCCTCCCTCCTTCTCTCTTTCACAAGTCTATCACACCCTTCTTCCTCTTTCCACTCTCTCCCTTCGTTCCCCTCTTCTTTCTTTCTTCCCTTGTCTCTCTTGTGGGCCAGCCAGGGAAATGTGCTGTGTGTGCATGGAGGTTATTTGGTGCAGGAGGAGACTGGGAGTAATTGATAATGGTGCAGATCTTTAGCTACGTACCAGGAGAGCTGTGTTTGTGTTCAGGGAAAGGCAATGGAGAAAAAGACAAAGGTAGCTAAATAAATCCGAAGCAGTGGGAAAGAGACGGATCTGACAGAAAGACAGAGAGAAAGTGAGGTAGAAAGAGAGAGAGAGAGAGAGAGAGAGAGAGAGAGAGAGAGAGTACAAGTCATGTTTGCAAGGGAAGTAACATAGACCAGTTACAGTAACAAAAACATCTACTGGTGCACAAACTTGGACACATCATCAGTGTTGTTTCCTGGAGTGAGTGGGTGTTTCGGATCTTTCAACAGACACCCTCCTCCAAGCGACCCGACTGAGACTGATCAGACCCCGGCCTGTGTCTGAGTGGCATGCTACTGCCCCCAGCTGTCTCTTGGGGGCTTATGGTGGCTGGTGAGATGTTAGCATATAGGGTGTTGGCGACACTAGGATGCTCTTGGCACTGTGGGTTGCCTCCAGGCCTGGCTCCTCCTCACATACATTATGTGTGTTTGTTTAAGATACGTTTCTATCGTGTTTATTTTGAAATATTCGTACATTTCTTTTTCAAAACATAACATGCCATACAGTAGGTTTCTCTAGATTGTAACAGTTGTCAAGTGGGCATCTGCAGGCATCCACTGTACAACGAAAACACTCAGACTCAAGTGGAGCTATTTCAACCAAGAAGTGAGTGTACAGACAGAGACTTAAACTACCTTTATTACAACAGTTTGAGAAAACAAGGCTTTGAATCATAATTGAAGCCAGGTCTTTCTGTCCAATCTTTAGCTATCAATGTAAATAAATGTATCACTATTATTTATCACTATTATTCAGGGAATACAGAATTAACACTATCATCATTAGCAACTGCTTGCAAAGCAAATAAAATGTGCCTCAGTGAGTGAATTTGTGTGAGAATTGCTCATGTAATCCACTTTGTAAAGTGGTTTGGATACAAGCACTATATAAATTCCCCATTTACCGTTTAATGACTTAGAGGGTCTACTCTAGTTCAAATGACCCCTGTGTTTTAAAGTGAAGTACCATTTTAATTGCCCTTTGTGATGACATCACTGTGTTGTATGTATGTAATGTTGTTCTTTATAAAAGTCACAGGTCAGCCACACAGTCAGTGTAAGTGATAGAGAAGGGGAGTGTATTAATAAAGAATAGAGAGCACAAGCTAAGTACTTTCCTAACTAGTCTGTCTACTTTTGTTACTAGACAGTGTATTGTGGTGACCAAGTCCATAACCTGTTGTTCGGCGGTTCCTCCCTGTCTTTCGACTCACACTGAAGATGTCGGTGTCGGGGCTGAAGGCGGAACTGAAGTTTTTGGAGTCTATCTTTGATCCGAACCACGAGCGCTTCAGGATCATCGACTGGAGGCCTGACGAGCTGAGATGCCAGTTCAACTTGACCAGAGAGAAGCCGCTGATCATCCACTGCAACATAACAGAGTCCTACCCCTCCATGCCTCCGGTGTGGTTCGTGGACTCCGATGACCCAAACCTGGCACACGTTTTGGAGCGTCTGGAAGACGTGAAAGGTGTCAACACCCTGCTTTTGCAGCAACTCAAGAACCTCATCTGTGGCCTTTGTCAGCTGTACGACCTCCCCCAGCACCGTGATGTGAAGCTGTTGGACCAGCCCCTGCCAGCGGGCCCCGGAGTAAAAGAGCGAGGGCATTTGACCGTTTATGAGGTCACATCCGAGGAGGAGGAAGACAAGGAGGAAGACGAGGAGGATGAGGAAGAGGAGGAGGAGGAGGAAGACGAGGAGGAGAAGCGATCAGCAGACATAGAAGACCTGGACCTGGACCAACTGGATCTGGACCTGGATCTGGACTTGGACATGGACCCGGACGACTACAATTTGAAAGAGGAGGAGGAGAGGCAAGTGGACGATGAGAAGAATTCGGAGGAAGATGGCATCGAAAAGGAGAACCTCGCGATTCTGGAGAGGATTCGCATGAACCAGAGGCAAGATCACCTGAACGGCACCGTGTCTGGGTCGGTGCAAGCCTCCGACCGACTCATAAAAGAGCTCAGAGAGATCTACAGGTCCCCGAGTTACAAGGCGGGCGTCTATTCCGTGGAGCTTGTCGACGACAGCCTTTATGAATGGAATGTCAAGCTGAGGACGGTGGACCCAGACAGCCCTTTGCACAGGGACCTGCAGGTCCTCAAGGAGAAAGAGGGAAAGGATTACATTCTGCTAAACTTCTCATTTAAAGATAACTTTCCCTTTGATCCGCCAGTGTTGCGGGTTGTTTCACCCGTGCTTTATGGAAATTATGTTATTAAAAGAGACACTCTGTGTGTGGACCTTCTCACAAAGGAGGGCTGGAGCAGTGCCTATTCCATAGAGTCTGTTATCATGCAGATCACTTTCACTTTAGTTGAAGGAAAAGCCAGGGTGCAGTTTGGAGGCAGTCCGTTACAGTTCAATTTTGCCAGTAGTAGATTTCCATTCATGCACTTTGACATGCCAGATCATTACCTCTTTATGAGTAGGTTCTCCTGAACGAAGGCAGCGTGAGTGAGTCTTTCTCTGTCTAACTGTCTGTTTCTAATTTCACAAACTGCTGGACCAATCCCCGCCAAGGTCTTGTCTTGTCTTGCTGCCAGCAGGCCAACTAGTATAAGAACCTAAACGTTTTTTTGAAATATCTAACTTTAATTTCATAATGTAAGTCAATGGGTGGATCAGAATGAAATCTTGACAAATATGGAGTTGTACATCATAGTTATAGTGATGTAATGTACTATATATACTATATTATAATTTATATTATAATTATAGTCATAGGTGATAGACTGGTAACATGAAGCCAGAGATCCAGATTGTTATTGGATCCCTTCTTATTTTCATCTGACCATTTTATTTGTTTGTTAATTGGTTTTTACGGTGAGGCTCCACAGGAGGCTGTAGCCTCTCTATAACAGGGTATCGCTGTGTCTGTGTGTGCTGCTGTTATCTAGCTGGCTACATGATAATATGCTACTTTGCCCACTACCTAGTGGGCAAAGTGAAGATGAAACAGAAGCCTTCAAGGTTGACACTGCTGTCAAAACGGGCTGTGTCTTTGCTCCTAATCTTTATTGCTGCTAACCTCCTCTCAGATAAACATCTGGCCAAAGGAGTCAAAACAATGCACAGCACTGAGAGGACACTTCAGCAGGCCAAAGAACTAAACTCACAGCTGGCAGTACAGTATGTACTTCCACTTTTTTATATGATGTCACTTGAAGTGTGAGATCCACATGAAGCCATGCTATTCCCATGTGGATCTCAAGATACACATTTACAGTCATTGCTGACATCATACATGACTGGCATCTTACAGTAATACTGTCCTCATAAATTACTAGCATGAGATCCACCTGGAGGCCGTTTTGTTTTTGTTTTGTGAATTCATAATCTCAGAAACAGTTTATGGAATGAATATCCCGTACTTGGAGGCCTGTTTTGAGCCATGTGGAAATCTGTAATTGTGCAAGACAATCAATTGGAGGTCAGTATTTGAGACATGTTGTGAACTCGTGGATAGGAGGATCTAGTGTTGAGGGAAAGAAGACCTACTGTTATATAGGGGGCCCTGGTGGGTGGCCCTGGTCAACTGGCACACAGCGGCAGCTGTAGTTCGTCCACTTTTGTGCATAATTGGGAACTTAAAGACATATTACTGTTGTAGTGGTAGTAGTTTATGTTGGTCCTATTAACAACTAAGTTGAAAATGGACCAAAAATTTAGTAGGCTGAAGCTGAGGCTTATTTTGCCTACCCTATTTGAAATTAAGTATCATCCAAACAAAACAAGAGACATCACAGTTTCAAAACTCGGTACTGTAGCTACAGTACAGTACTACAAACACTGTTGTTGATTGGTGTTCGGCCATGGCACAGACTAACGATGAACGCTCAGTAATATTAGGAGTGTTTTTTCTGATTGTACTATGGGGGTTTTAGACTGCTTACGCTAGACTTCACTCTGTCGAAGTGCCAACTTGCATCTTGTGCCCTCGTGGCCATATATGGCCTACTTGTGCGCCAGCAGAGCGTGCAAGTACTGTGTCCGGTGCTGTCTGTATGTGTGTGGGCAAGTTGGCACTCTGGGAGAAACCTAGTCTCTCAGGAGCAAAGACCATGTTTCAGTTTGATCTCTTCATCCCACCAGTTTAGTTTGTTGGGCTTCGGCTCAGTTTTGGTTTGTGTTGCACATTGTACAGCAACCCGCATTCACCATGCAATTATCCATCTGTTGGCTGGCACAATCGTGACACTGACTGACAACTCACATATTTTTGGTTTCTTCATGTTGTCAATTAACGTGTACAGTGTACAGTCCTTTTGAGTAAATGTTTTGTCATGGTGTCATGAGCTCGGTCATGACACTGTCCTTTGCATGAGAACCACTCAATCAATCGCCTTCAAACTTGGCACTTGTACTGCTGACGCCCCACGGAAGTGCAGTGTCAATTGAGAAATATGCCAGATCAGTGATTCCCCAGAGCCAGCGCGCAGCACAATTACATTATAAAGTCAATGCACTGACGCAAATGCGCGTCAAATTCGCACTGACAAAGTCACCCGCGAATGACACAATATGACGAAGAATGTGACACCACGCGAATGATGGTACGGCACCAGCCATCTCAAATGTTGAGATGTTTCTCAATAAGGCAAATAGATTCATGAATACAATTCTAGATAAACCCTCCAACATGTGGTCTTTCTACAGTGCCAGGGTTGCTGATGCATTGAGTACAGTGCCGTGTTTACAACCTCAGTGTATGACTGCATCAGCCCTGCATGCATCACTACTGACTTTAACTCTAAAATATTGATGAGCTAACCCAGGCTAACCTCTTTTTCACTCTGGCTCTGAGGTTGACATCATAATGAAAACGCTAACGCCACACACAGTAAGTGTGTATTAGAACACACACTGCAACATAGACACATGCATTACTAAATCACTAGCTTAAACACAAACACCACTCTGAATACCTAAGCAGACATATTGTGTAAGCACACATTCTAGCTTGTACTCTGTAGATGTACGCGTACACACACGCACGCACAAACACACGCACACGCACACGCACGCACGCACACACACACGCACGCGCGCGCGCACACACACACACACACACACACACACACACACACACACACACACACACACACACACACACACACACACACACACACACACTCCATGTGAATGTAGAGCTGTCCATGTTAATAAGTCTTATAGTGCACACATCCTCAGCCTTTTAATCATAACATTTGTGACTGTGTATGGTCTTATTGCGACCGTCAGGTAACTATCAAAACCTCAGTCAGTCTGTCTGTCAGTCTGTCAGTCAAACCACAACCTCCACCCCTCATTTCTCACATGGCCCTCTTCTAGCGCCACCATGAGGCCGATTCTTGCAAAACAACACTGTTGGACACTGCTCCTACAGATTTTGCCCTAAAATCACGCATAGCGGTACACAGTATGTCTACAGTCATGTCATCAACATGGATCTGTCCCATTTAGCGCCACCATCAGGCCGTGTTTTTCAAAACACATTTTTGGACACTGCTCCAACAGATTTTGCCCTAAAATCACGCAAAGCGTTACACAGTATGTGCAGTCATGTCATCAACATGGATCTGTCCCATTTAGCGCCACCATCAGGCCGTGTTTTGCGAAACACATTTTTTGACTCTGCTCCTACAGATTTTGCCCTAAAATCATGCAAAGCGGTGTATACATGTGACCTGGCGGTCGCTTATCTCCCAAATAGGTAGTCTTACTGGTTTTTAAAGAAAACTTTAAGAATAATATGGAAACTACAGTATAGCCTACTATTACTTGTCATATGCACACAGGGGGACATTTGCCACACCTGAAAAGTGGAATATCTCTTAACATCTCACCTCCTTATACACATACAGTATGCTGATGAAACTGGTAGACCTACGGCAAGTTTCCTTCACGTCTAACTTGGTCTTACTGTGCTCTTCTTATAGCATCCACATGAGTCAGACAATGCAATGGAAAGGTCAGTTGAAGTTTGGCTATATTTCTTTGGTAGGCGTGACGTGAGTGTGTTCCAATACCTGGTTATCAGCATTCAGAATGATCTACATGCAGCCTGAGACTTTATTTTTGCCTTTTGGTTGACTTTCAAGTTTTGTGATTAATCTGTTCTGTATAAGCAGCGCTTCATAAATAAAGGTGGCATGATAGATTATTCTGCCAAAAATCTGGGGGTGGGATAATTATATTCTAGAAGTCTTATACTTAAATTTGTAGTATATTCCTGGTCCATTTGATTATCTAAGCCACAGGTTTTCAAAGTGAGGGCCCCGTTGTTGAAATAGGGATAGACTCCCGCATTCTTGGCTGGTATCATCAAAGCCTCTCCGAAATTCATTTTTCGAAAGATTTGATACTAACAAAATTAGCACATCTACAAGCTGTAGATTATATATGTTTTCCACTAATATATAGAAAATATATAAATATTTAAAGTAGGGCATTAACAAAAAAGTCGAAAGTCGACTCAGTCGACTTCATTACACAAGTCGACTCCCACCAGAGAAAGTCGAAAGTCGAAGTTGGAAAAAATATATACTTTCTATTGTGAAAATAGCGGATCTACATGCTCACAACATCGGCTATTTTCACAATTTCTGCCTCTAATTTGGACAATGTTTAATTTGTCATTTTAGAGGTATTAAAAAGTCCTTAAATTGGCACTTTAGAAATGTGAAGATACCCTCTATGCACTTAAACTTTATGTAGGTTTGTTTACAGTTGAGTGAGAAAACAATGTTTCACATTAAGTTAATCATCTGGGGACCCCCCAAAATAATTGGGGGGTCGTGTGTTATGTGATGACGTCCTCAAACGATAAAGTCGACTTCAACTCAACTTTTTACTGAGTCGAGTCGACTTGCAAAAATCACAAGTCGTTAATGCCCTGATTTAAAGCCATTTCACAATAGTTGTAGTTCCTTGGCATGGAAATGTTTGGGAATTTCCTTGCCACTCCACCCTTTTATCAAGCAAGAAACCATTCATGTCAGTCTCGTCAAATATGTAGGTTCACTCTGTACCAGTGCTCTATATTTGCATGACCTCGTGTTTTATGGTCTTATCCAAAGAGATGGCTTACTCAACTGTGAAAGATTTGTAGTATGCCTACTCAATTATTCAAAACACTTCATAGTACCATGCATACGTAAAGGTTTGCCCCACTAACAGCAGGGCTCTACCCAAGCATGCCTATACGTCAGTCTGTCTATCCATCTGTCAGTGATTTACTACCAAACTAAATGTCTCTCCAACTACTAGTGAGATTGCCATGACATTTTCTGTGTACAATCATGCTCGCCAGACGATGAAAACTGATGTTTTTTGTTTTTTACACCATAGCCTTAGCATTTCCTTTCCACTTGCACACAAGATATCTCATAATCTAACTGACAGATTGCAGGATGAACTCTATTGATTTTGGTCACCCCACGGCCTCTCCTCTAGTACCACCCTTTGGACACAGTTGGGTGAAGTATTTTGTTAGTGTCATCATAATCATAATTAGGCCTATATGTATTGCCAGGTATAATAAATGGTAAATGGTGCTTTTATATAGCACCAAGGCGCTTCACAATGAATGTGCATTTACATTCACCCATTCACACACACATTCATACACAGATGGCGGAGGAAACCGTGCAAGGCACCAACCTGCTCATCTGGAACAATAAGGGGTTCACTATCTTGCTCATGGACATTTCAACACAACTCTGGGGTAGCCTGGGATCGAACTGGTTCCGAAGCAGGCACTCTACCTCCTGAGCCACTGCTCCGTCGAGAAGTTGGTGCTAAAATTTGTGACTACAAATATCCATCCATCCATCTTCTCTGTATCCAGAGCCGGTTCGCGGTAACAGTTGGCAGTACTAGGCTATGTTCCATCCACTAATTAAACACGGTGGCTGATAAGAACGTGCATGGCACAGCTGGCTGGTATAGTACTGTATACATATTCATCCTCTCCTTTTCTCTGTGTTTATTCCCCTCCTGATTCAAGTCATCTACCATTATTCTGGTTCCTGCCTCCTGAGCTCCCTCCTCTACTCTCTGTACACACAGCTACAACTTGGCCATACATTTTGTGGATGACAGTGTTAGGCCATAGGCCTGATGATGACCTACAATGATGAGGTGGCCTATATAGGGGATCAAGATGTCAACAACCAAACAGAGTGGTGAAAGCATGGCTACTGTTCATGACACAAAAGAAGAATAGAAGATGAAGGCTTCTGTAAAACTTTTTTCCACCAGACAACCACATTTATGAACAATGTTCACCAATGGCCTGTGCCAGTCACTCACTCGCTCTCTCTCTCTCTCTTTCTCTCTCTCTCTCTCTCTCTCTCTCTCTCTCTCACACACACACACACACACACGCACCCATGCACACACACACACACACACACACACACACACACACACACACACACACACACACACACACACACACACACAGTCACACACAGTCACACACACATGCAGACAAACAATCGCATAATGTATACACATGAAGAACAGTACACACCTACTGTAACACACCAGACATTATACGTACCGTTGGCATCTAAATTTATATATGATATTTAAAGGTAGGATCAAATGCCCACAGGACTGAACAAAGGCACCTTACATTGTGCATTCGTTGTATTGTGTTTTAGCTGTATATTTATTATGTATTAGTATTAGTATTTTATTGCTATCTTATGCATTGTGTTTGGTCCGTGGTGCAGTGTCAACCCTGCAAGAACAATGAAAGCATAACTGCTGACAAAGTACAAGGACATAAATGACTCATATACTGTATAGTGCCACAGCAGATGTTACTTGGTATACTCTCTGTGATAGCACATAATATAATGGATAAATATGTATAATATTCAGTCCCAGAATACTAGAAGTAGTTGTAGTTTATAGTAGAGTGGTGGTTCTACTGAAGACAATGTATTTCCACGGTACTCATTGACATGATGACTCTGTTATGTCCAATCATTAGGTTAATAGCTAGTAGTCAACAGCACTACGGAACAAATATAAAGCGACTAAATATAAAGTGACTTGTAAACATTATTTCCCAGTAGCAGAGCATTAAACATGGTAGATAATAACAATAAGGGAAACAGTGCTGAAAGCAATACATCATTTAACAACATATATTATAGCCTATGCAGCAGCAGTGGCAGAAGATACTACTGTACACACAGGCCAACAACACGTAAAAACTGAAAAGTGCAATTGTGCATTATAGAGCGCTAAAGTTCATCTTGTGCATTATAAAGTTGTGGTAGGAGGAGGTTTCATACTGTAGGTGAACATTGTGTGTGCGTGCGTGTGTGCGTGCGTGCCATGCATTCCTGGGTCCAGTGTGAACTACAGTAGAGGCTTTCATGTAGAATGGCTGTGGATGGGGAGGCTGTGACATTGGTTTGCTGTGTGTGTGGAAACGATACCGTGCTTAAGTGTATTCCTTCCTTGGACGATTGGCTCAGCAGGTTTTATTCCACAAGCTGGTGAACTGGCTTCACCTCCTCCTGGCTCTGGTGATGTGCAGAGGCCTTAGATCAGTCAGAGGGTAGGACAGCATGTGGTCTGACAGGAATTGACACTCAAAGGACTTTTTATGTTCTACTGCCCAAAGGTCACGTCCACTAAACCACTGGTTCTCAACCTGTGGGTCGGGACCCCCAGAGGGGTCCCCAAATTATTTTGGGGGGTCCCTAGATGATTAACTTAATGTGCAACTTTTACTTAATGTGAAACATTCACACAGTGAAGAAACCTAAAGTTTAAATGTATAGATGGTACCACTACCTGCACATGTCTAAAGTGACAATTTAAGTACTTTTTAATACCTCTGAAATGACAAATTAAATATTGGCCAAATAGTCAAATATTAGAGGCAGAAATTGCGAAAATAGCTGATCTACATGCTCATAACGCCTCGCAAGGCATGTAGATCGGCTATTTTCGCAATAGAACTGTGTTATACAAAATGTAATGCCTCAACTCTTAGTGCTCTTCAGGGTGGGGGGGGTCCCCAGTTAAAATATGATTATTTTGGGGGTCATGGCCTGAAAAGGTTGGGAACCACTGCACTAAACCATCCATTATAAAATGATAGGTAAAATTTGAATTACCATTCATTTTAACACGTTATTGCTTTCTACTAACTAGCATCAAAGGCATCCCACATGTCCACATTAAAATGAAGCACTCGTAGAACATTAATTCCAATCGATAACTGCTGAGTGGCGACAGTCACTTAAAAAAACTGATAATTGTAAAAAGGTAGCATTGTTCTTCATGAATAGCCACTAACATTTCCCTATGCAAACGCACTTGCCTGTCGGGCAACCTGAAAGCAAACTCCACTTGTCTGAACGTTTTATTTACTATTGCCACGGGGAGTTGGGAAACCGTTAGTTTAGTGTCAAGCCTGGGTCTTATCAGTAGAGCACAGTGATGGAAGTCACTGCGAGGATGCTCAATGACACAGAATATACAAATAGTGTCAAACTGTATGGTCCAGAGGGGTGGTGGTGAGGTGTTGACTTTGAGACAGTGAAACTGCAGGTGTCTAGAGGAGTCATCGGGTGTTGACTTTCCTGCAGTGCGAAAGCAGTCTCTGGCTCTACTAGAACTTATTGGGGATTGTGGTTATTGTTTTGGTAACCCAAATTGATGTATAAATAATGCATTATCAAAGCATAAGATTAACATTTCATTAAGTAACTCATTAGTTACATGATTAAAAAAAGCATCAGATTAAAATTTCATTAAAGGGATATTTCACTTTCAAAAAAACTTTTGGTCATTCTATCGTCTAATCAGGCTTTTTGGAACACCCTGGACAGATTTTAATTTGCTCATTAATTATTTAGATATTTGATGTAAATGTTATCAGGCCCTCCAGGTCCAGGGCTCACACATATTGTAACTTCAAACTTCATTTTAACCATGATAGATTCATTAAAAACACCCATTATTCTTTTTCTAGTGACTCATAATATCCTTCTAATACGTGAGCTGGCCGTGTTTTTTTCTATAACCTTTTTCAACTTTTTTTTAATTTTTCCAAAAGAATTATTAAAAGAATGAAAAGGGTTATAGAAAAAAAGGGTGAAAAAAGAAAAGAAAAAAAAACACAGCCAGCTCACATATTAGGAGTATATTATGAGTCACTAGAAAAAATAATGGTTGTTTTAAAATGGAGTTTGAAGTTACAATGGGTGTGTATAGGGAGGGACCCTGAGCCTGGAGGGCCTGATAACATTTACATCAACTATCTAATGAATCAAGCAAATTAAAATCTGTCCAGGGTGTTCCAAAAAGCCTGATTAGACAATACAATGACCAAAAGATGTTTTGAAAGTGAAATAGCCCATTAAGTAACTCATTAGTTACATGATTTTATCAAAACTATGATAAATGTATCATTTGTTCAGTGGTTTTCAAACTTTTTTGACTCAGGTCACCCCCGTAAATAACTTTTTCATCCACACCACCCCTGAATTACACTGTTCATTTTTAGAATCTTATATCATATTGGAGAAAATCCATTTCCATTAGAACTGACTAATAACTTTATACTTGACCACTTGAACCCCAGCATCCCTAGTCTGGGGGGAAGGTTCGCCAAAAATAGCCGATCTACATCTGCTATTTTTTGTGAAGAGAGTTGGCCATACAGTAGATGGAAAAATAACTCCTCAAGTACAGTGCAAATCAGATCTGTTTTACAAAGCATAGTGATGTAGTGATATTGATGAATTCCAAATGATTATTCTGCGGCACCCCTGGACTGGCATCACGGCACCCACTTTGGGAAACCCTGCCCTAGTTGATACGTTAACATGACTCATTCACTGTAGTTGATGTGACTTCAGATCAGAGGTTAACTGTACTAATTATTTTGCCACTTTTTAATTACACACCAAAATCTGATCTTTATAAAACAGCAGTGGTTGAGTACCTTTGTACTATGTGACATCAACAGAATGCATAACACATCCTCTCCAGCTTTCTCTCCTTATTGTATTAATCTTACCCTTAACCTGTTTCATTTTAATCCTTTCCTTGTTTGTAGTATTTTGTAATACCTGTATTGAATCAGTTCTTTCATGCACAACCAGCAAGCTCATTCTGTGAGCACAGAAAAGTAGTTTTTCTTGTTAAACTAAATATTACATTTTCTAAGGATTTGCTCAATAGCTCCACAAAAAAATGGGCTCATGGTGTAAACATTTATTTTGAAGAATACGATGCGGTGCATGATGGCATCAGTGCACAGGTACATTGTTTAAAAAAAAATGCAGCTATTTGAAATGGGCCTGCAGTAACTACCAATGAACATCGATAAATGTAGTGAACCATACTACGAGTTTACCTTCACAATTTGCTGAGCAGCATTTGGAGCAATACTCTGTTTCTTGATAAAAAATGGATGTCGACATATTACAGTACAGTGTCATCAGCGTGCCCTTTCAATTTGATGAGCTGGTCTTTGTAGCTGCCAAACGGCATGCTGTGCCTGCCATTGCAGCGAGTGGACTCTGATGATATATTCATAAATGAACCATGAACGGCGGAGGATTGTGTGTGTGTGTGTGTACATGTCGCTTTGCACGGCATTGAGTGTGACAGGGGCGGAGATGGGTCGGGGTGGTTTAAAGCAAGCTAGCCTAATTTAACCTTTGTCGCAAAGGAAGGCTTTTCTTTTATGACTAACCAAGACCAAGAGAAGAGTTGTAAATCAATGCCCTAAAACACTGTGTGTGTGTGTGTGTGTGTGTGTGTGTGTGTGTGTGTGTGTGTGTGTGTGTGTGTGTGTGTGTGTGTGTGTGTGTGTGTGTGTGTGTGTGTGTGTGTGTGCGTGCGTGTGTGTGTGCGTGCGTGCGAGAGAGAGAGAGAGGGGGGGGGCTGTCACAGAATTAGATGAACACGAAGTTGTTAGAGGAATGGAAGAAATGTATCTTTTCACTAAAGTTTGGTGTTTCACTTGTCTGTACTTTAAGAACAATCTCCTCATCAAGCTACTGAATCAAGTAGACGTTTCTCTCCCTGCAACCTCTCCCCATGGTCTCTCGTTTATTGTATCCTCCTCCTCCTCCCCATTCTCCTCCTGGTCCTACCCCCCCACTCCCCTAGTTTCCACCCTAATGTTGAGCCAACGCCCAGATGGTGCAGTACTGCATAGTCTCCCTTTTCCAAAAAATGCCTCTCTATATGTGCCCCTCCCTCTCCTTGTTTCACTAGGTCTCTCTCTCTCTCTCTCTCTCTCTCTCTCTCTCTCTCTCTCTCTCTCTCTCTCTCTCTCTCTCTGCAATGAGGCAATGAATATGTTGTATACTGTTTGCATGCGCTCTCGCGTGCGCGCGCGTGTGTCACTCGCTCAACAAACATGCATGGAACAGAATACATATCATATAAAGATACCATAATGTTCGACAAAGAAGTTTGTTTTGAATGTTATACTGTCAAACACCATTTGACTTGTTCAACAAGGAACTCACTTTCTTGAGTGCATTATATTTGACATTTTTGTTAATTTGCATGTAAAAATATCAAAACATAAGAAAACATGCATTCCATCATAAACAAAAGAAAGGGAAAAAAAAACTATATAAAAAGTTGTTATTATTGTTGTTGTTGCTGTTTGGTGTCTGTCTGGAGTGTCATTGTGTGATATATATTAGTATAAGTAAAACTATCCATTTGGTTCATAATGGAAACTGGATGGAA
Organism: Nannobrachium achirus; assembly: GCF_963921795.1. Lineage (NCBI taxonomy): Eukaryota > Metazoa > Chordata > Actinopteri > Myctophiformes > Myctophidae > Nannobrachium > Nannobrachium achirus. The sequence continues at coordinate 11,357,045 of NC_137822.1, read as the reverse complement.
AAAAGACTTGGATTGCATCATCAGGGAGAAGGATGGCAGCATCAAAGTGGGCACAGACCAGAGTGCTAACATTAAGCCTGATTTATACTTCCACGCCCGACGGTGGATAAATTGAACAATTCTTGGGATGAAAGATTGAAAAGAACCCCGCCAACACTTCGGAACACGGACAGGAAAGGCTGAGAGCTTTTATTTTGTTTCCCCCCCACGGTGTTGATATCCCAGGATGCATTTTCCTTTCTGATTAATGACAAACAGAGGAGCAGAGATCATGGCGCATGAGGGAAATATCAATAGTAATGGTGGAGGGTTGCAGTGGTATTAAGTGCAGCATTCTTCCGTTGCAATGCAATGCTATGTTCTGGGATTGCAGTCTTTTGTAGGTCAGTGGGTTCAGCATGGACATATACCTCTGACAGGGTCATGGGGTCGTAATTGTCTGTGTCACTCCATTCCCTGTGGTTGTCAATGGGGAACACATAGAACTCAGACTGGATATTGTTAGGGTTACCCACTTTCAGCCTGATGTCCCTATTAGGCATTACCGGCATGGGGTTTAACCATTTAAACCTTACCGTGTTGACCGGAGTCCCCGGGGCGGGCCGTGTTGTGAGCTTGTAGATCTGCTATTCTCACCAAATGCTTGACCCCAGTATAGACACTAGCAATCATGTGGTTAAGTGGTTAAGGTCTTTGTTTCCCACAGAGGACAATCATTACGGTGCCTTGAATCAAATCAATATTTAAATGTATCCCATGTTGTATTATTTATGCCGTTACAGTCTGCATGTCACACAATGTCATGTTATGCCATGTACTATTCATATATTGTGTTGTGTTGTGTAATGTGATGCATTGCATGTTGTGTCATCATGTCACCACACCATGCCACTGAGCGGCCGTAGCTTAGTGGTAGAGAGCTAGGCCGTCTGGCATTCAGATGGTCACTGGTTTAGTAATACAGTAATGCAAAGAGTCCCTGAGCAAGACAACATAACTCCTGAATAATATTTATGATAACTATTTATATAGCACATTTCTAAATAGAAGTACAGAAAAGCAAGAAAAACAAATCAAAATTCAAAAGGATCCTAATAGAAAATTAACAACTACGGATTCAACAGGTCTGAACAGAAAAGGGTTTATAGGCCTAACACAGACGGGTGATTTACAAAAAGCATTTTCTCAAGATGCTGTATACATTTTCAGAAGTGATTTAAAGGATATGATAGTATCAGCTTGTCAAATAGACTCGGGTATAGGGCTTCCCAGAGTTTAGGAATGAACGCCCATCATGATACCGTCTGAGCAACCATCAGGTGGATGAAGCTGAAACAGAATGTCCCCTGGGTGCAGGATTAATATGGCCTACAAATCAAAATCACACCACTGCACTCCACCAGGCTGTGTTATTTTGGGCAACGGCGGCCCAAAGTGAGGTTCCATCCAACACTGTCATCGTCATTTTCTGCATTGTCATGCCGTGGGTATTAGTGGCAGCCAGGTTGAAGGGGATCAGACGACCGAGCCGCACCGTGCGCCTCCCTTAATCTAAAGAACAATGTATTTGCAGTCGCTCTTAGCCCAACCACTGCAAAGCAAACACATTTACTGTAATGTAACTCTTGTAAAAGAGGGGCTCAGTCGATCGTGCATTGATCGCGCCAGTGCAAGCCGTGTCCTCAAGTGCTCCGGAGCTGCTGCTCCGTCAGAGGCTGCTGAGTAATCTAAGACTCAGAGGTCAGCAGATTTCCTGGCAGGATGGGGATGAGGCGAGGCTCTAGGCTGCAGCTCCAAAATAAAAAATAAAATAAAAAAAGTGACAGAGTGGAATTGGTCTGGGTTTAGAGAGAGAGCAAGGGATTTCTAATCAACACCTCTCAAAGCAGCTCATAATTCTACCCTGCAAATTGCCTTCACAGAAACTTGGTGGGGTGTGTATACTGGTGGGGAGAACTCCTGGAAACGTCTGGGCGAAATAAACGTGAACCTATCGCCATCAGCCGTTCTTTTAAAAGGGCTTTGACGATGAAAAAGGAGACCGTATTACAAATGATGCAGAATTTCCAAAAACTCGCTAGTCCCCTCATCAGCATTTCAGACGGAATGAGAGAAAGTTTGCATTATTCTTCTCCTTGACAGGAAGCTGGTCTGCAGTATTGTGGTGTCTTGGCTCTCACAGCGGTGACTCTGAGAGAATTTCTGAGCTCCTGCCAAGTGCTTTTTGCCCCCCGGCACTTTGATTTTCACAGAGTGGCTGTAGCATGCCTGCCTCTAATGATCAATAGCTCCTAATGGACAAGTGGTCAAGTGTGCCACAGCAGACAAGAAAAGAACACAGAGATTCTTTTTTTCCCTTTGACCCGAAGCCATTTGCTTTATGATAAGCATAAATTCATTAGACTAATTTAATTTCCACTTGCTTTTTAAATGTGCAGAGGTCATTCCAAGAGTACGCTGTGTGGATATTTGTCTCATCTAATTCAATTTCATATTTCAGTTCAGCCCGGAAAATAAAACAAATATATATAGAAAACCTTTTCTCAGCAAATAAAAAACAACAACCTGCCAGTGGATGAAATTATTTTATTGTAACGGAATGTTTCAATGAAATCATTCGAATGACTGACAGGTTTGTAAGCATTATGCAGACCTCTCCATCTATCATTCAAGATAATGTCAACTTATTTCAAAGTTTATTTTTGAGGCATTTTTACTAATGTATAAAAAATAATAATGTGAAGAAATGCAGGAAAGGCAGGACTGAGAGATGATAGGGCAGGTCAGATAAGGTGTTTTAGTTTTTTGTGTTTTCTCTTCTTTTCTCACTTGCACTGCAAACTTGTCTTTCACTTGGGACAAGGATAATTCATCTTGGAGACTTTGATGACACAATTTGATGTTGAAATAAACAAATCATATTCTTAGTTATTTTTTTTACATTAATCAATATGTGTTTTTAACAAGAAATAGCTTAGGCTAGAGTATAAAAGGTTCCAATTGGTACATGATATGACACAAATTTCATAAATGTTTGCTTACAAATTGGGTTTACCTCAGAAACTGTGTTTGATATTTGATAAGTAATTTGAGTCATTTGTCTTGATATGCTGAGTAGGCCTACAATTAACTACAATATTGACCACAAGCCTTTTAAAAAATCCTCTTGCCTCCAGTAGCCTAGACATAATAACCTATGTGATTTCATGTGACATCTGAGTGACTTCAAAGTCGACCAGATCACGTTTAACTTGATAATGGGAATTCCTTGTTGCCTACTGCATTGGTGTCTTGTGTCTTCTCATTTAATATTGAGTGTTACAATATTGTTTGTAGGTTGCTGACCTATCTGAGTAAAGTGCTCAGACATGCTGCTCTCACCTTTAAATTCATACTGTGTCATGTAAATAACATGAACTTAATTCCTAAAACACATATAGAATTCTTCTAAATTATGCCCACATAAGAACAATATACTGTCTCTCTTTCTTTTTTTCTTTCTTTCTCTCCCCCCTCTCTCTCTCCCTCTCTCTCTCTCTCTCTCTCTCTCTCACTCACACACACACACACACACACACGCACACGCACACGCACACGCACACGCGCACACGCGCGCACACACACACACACACACACACACACACACACACACACACACACACACACACACACACACACACACACGAGACAGACACTCTCTCTTCCTTTCACTCTATTTCTGGATAGGTGCAGTGCAGTTTGAGCTACCTTAATGACACACTGAATCGCCCCCTCAATGCAGAGAAATTCTGAGAGAGAGAGAGAGAGAGAGAGAGAGAGAGGGAGAGGGAGAGGGAGAGAATGAGAGTACCTTGCATTGTTTAGTATCTACTATAACTTTACTGCCATCTACAGTTTAAAGTGTGAAAGCACAGCTACAGTATTAGACAATTAAACCACAAAAATCATTCTATGGTTTGTCTAAATATGATCATATAAAGTTTGATTCTATTTGTAGCTGTTTGTGAAATAATTTGAACAAATGTTCACCCAGAAAAGGGACACTATAGGGATAATGTGGTTAAAACTAAACTAAACCATACTAAACAGACATATCAGCATAGTGAGGGAGCCAGAGGTTTGGAAGTAAAGTTTTGGTGTGATGAAGCAGAGGTCACAGTCCTTCACGACACAGACATCACTTCTAAGTCATAGAGAAGGACACGCCCCATAACCTGGTCGTGATGGGCTCCTTCATACACTCCATAGCTCACAGTATAAATTGGATTGCAGCACCAGTGCTGGCTGAGTCCCAAAGGCATGCTTGCACACAATGCAAGTCATGCTCAAGGGCAGGCCAGTGACGGTTTTAGAAATGAGCCAAGCTTGTATGACAAACCTTTTAGATGTTTAGATGGCAATGTTTAACAACCCCAACTAGAAAGGAGAGTGCAAATATCCACCAGGTGCCATTACCTATACTGCTCTCTGTCTTTCTGTCTGACTGTGAACATAGGCTACTGGAAAACAAACACATTTCTCAGACATGTTTAAATGTAACAATGTATAATGTATAATGTACTGTAAGAATGTTACATGTTGGAGTTTGCTATGTTAAAGTTACAGGATGTCAAGATACTGTATAGTGAGGAGTTGAAGTTGTATCACATTGAGAACATGCAGAGAAAGGATGAGTGCAAGATGTACTGTATTTATAACTTCATGCATGAATTATGTGTGTGTGGATGTTTCATCTGTCTTTAAATACAAAGTCAGTCAACTTGAAGTCCAAAGTGTATGTTACTATAGGTGTCCTGAACAGAAACCTGCATTTCTCTCTGACTCTGGGTGATCAATACAATACTTAAGTGGTGTAGGTTAGGTTTTTATGGTGGGCTTTAAAGGTCGTCTTGGTGTGTTTTTTAGCATGCCAGTGCCACCAATCTGTATGGTATAAAGCCCACCATAAACACCTAACCTACACCACTTAAGTATTGTATTGATCACCCAGAGAGAAATTCAGGTTTCTGTTCAGAATGAGCCTGTGATGACATGGCCTATAAAGACCATGTTTGTTCTGCATCTGCTATCTTGTTCAGTCACTACTATGCATTAGCCAAACCATTATAAAGGCTTTTTAACTTTCCCTCAAGAGCCTTGGTTTAATTTTTTCATTTTCCCCCTATTCTTTTTTTTCCAGCAGCAGCAGCAGCAGCAGCAGCAGCAATGCTTATATTATTTAGACTGTCTCTGTCCAGTTTTACCTTTGGTTTGCTGAAGGAAGCCTGTGCTGCAGCATCCTTGTTGGCACCTTTCCAGGCACAAAAGCATGCAGCAGGCAAAGAAGGCAGTACGTTTCCAGGGGCGATTGCTTGATTGCCTGGTTCATTTCATTTGCCATGGAGTAGTGTCTGGCCTCCAGACAATACAGAAATCAGCTCGCTTTTTTTAATATCTTACTTGTGCCAGCAGAGTGCGCAAGTACTGCGTTCTGTGTTTCTGTCGCGTATCTGTCTGTGTTTACGTCCGTAGCCAATTATGGACAAGCATTCTTCTTGGTGATGTCACCATCAACAAGTGCGACCTGATATAAATAACACTGGGCAAACAGATAGTGCTCTGCTGGCGCACACCTCGACAGAGTGCAGTCTGGACAAAAATGTATTGGGTATCTTATAGTATGTTATTATCACTTGCGCCAGCAGAGCGCCCAAGTACTGCGTTTGGCTGTGTATGTAGGTAGGTAGGTAACTGTGTGTGTTTAAGCCAATCAGGGACCAGCATTTCTGCCAATGTCATCATTAACAGCCAATGAGGGACCAACATTCCTGGTGATGCCAGTGGTGAGCTCACCTCATGGTGATGGGGCGCGCTGCTGGCGCACAAGTAGGTCATACATGGCCTACTTGTGCACAAGGCGCAAGTTGGCACCTCAACAGAGTGCAGTTCTAGTTTCTGTTTTCTTTTCCTTTCTTGCTTTTTCAGTACATAAGCTGTTTTTATCCTGTTCTTATTTCAATATTATGATTCTGTGGTGTTTTTGTCATTGGAAATGAAATGAGGGTCCTGCCCTTAATGTATTTCCGAGAAAATAAATAACGTTGAAAGACAGGATGGAGATGCCTGGAAGATTAGTTTTACATAGTTCTTTGTTGAGCACAGGTTCCCCTTTAGGGCTGTCAGTATTCCTCTATAATCTCATACAGATTTTAATACTTTATCATTTTTTAAATTCGAATATATTTGATTTGTTATACCTAATACATGTGGTTGTTGTGTACCTTTGGTCCACTAGAGGGAATTCCAACCACCACAATGTTTTGTTTTGTTGTTGTAGACTAACATTAGAAAGTATTTACAGAATTACATGGAATATGGCTAATCATTGTGTCTATAGGGTAGGGTAGGCTAATCTACATAGAACTCAACAAGAAAACGTATGCCTTCCTGTCTCACAGTATTCTGCATTGTGAGAAATGATTTTAACACTCATCTTTTCTTTTCTTTAATTACATAAGTGCATCCATTACATATTAGAACAGACTGGTGAAGAGTAGAAACTGTGAGATTTCCTAAATATTCATAAGGATGTTGGACTGATAATAAATTATGAATTGATAGGCCATTATAATTTGTGCTGGCTTCCCTGTCCACAACCACAGACACAATACCAACCTTGGTGTTCATTATTTATTTGTAACTCATGGTGTAGCCTACAAATTACTGCACCCATTTCGTTACATTTTCTTTTTATATATATATAAATATATATCAACCTGCTGCCACCTGGTGGTGGTAAAACACCACCTGTAACGTATGCGTTTGTATTTGGGGAGGTGAGATGTGTATGCACCAACTGTAGTCCCATGACCTTGGTGTTTTATAGTCCTGTTTGTCATTGTAGGAGCCGATCTACAGTAGCCTACCATAGGCCTTCATAGGCCTTCTTGTGTACCATGTCTAATGCCTCTTTGTCACCCTCAGCCTCTGCAGACATGCAGGAGAGGAGAGCATACGAACCTGGCCTAGAGACGGCCAGGTGTAGTTGATTGGAGGTTCACAGCTTTTTACATCTGTTTTTTGTTGCTGCTGCCTCATTCTAATCTAAGTTACTTCTAAGTTTACTTTATGTTTGAAGCCAGGAACAACTTTATGGAATAAACCCTTTTTTGATTTAAACTTTAAACCTCTCGTTTGGACATTCATCATTTCCCTTTTTTATTGGTTTTCTGCACAAAGCCAGTCAGTGCAAAAAACTCCCGGGTCAATCACCACAAGGAAGTCCTTACAGTCATCAAGGAAATCCTCAATCTGAACAGGATACATTGCTTCTATCTATGATACTGTAAATTATCTATCACGCTACTGACAATATGGGGAAAATATTGCAAGTGAACAGACCCTGATAATCACACACACACACACACACACACACACACACACACACACACACACACACACACACACACACACACACACACACACACACACACACCACACCACACCACACCACACCACACCACACCACACACACAGTTGTGTCACTATCAGTTGTGGAATCTGTAAAGTGAACAGTCATCTATCTAGTTTAGAGGTTACGTGAGAACAAAGCATTCTGTGAAGCACATGCAGGTGAAAATACAAGTACACAGACCCCATTATTTATAGAGATAGGAATAGGATTGTAAAGAAAGAAGCATTTATTTACGGCTCTCTAAAAAAACACAATGGAAACCGAAAGTGTCCGTGTTCCAGGTACTGAGAGAAATTACTGTAATAAAGCAGAAAGCCTGCACAACACTCCAGATTAAATATAAGTCTTTAAGGTGCACCGTGCATGGCTCAATAGCCTAATGACATGAAAATGAGGAAATAGCCAGTAGGCCTACAAATGAATGTCCTTTTCACATGGTTTATGAGAGGTAAATAAAGCATGTGAAAGGGACATTCATTGTGTGCTATTTCCTCATTTTCGTGTCCAGGGCAGGTAGGCCTATACTGCATACAGTATGAATAGGGACAATTTCATAAATCATAAGCCAATAGCTTTACCATACGATACATAATAATAACTAGAAAGATGCAATTGGAAATTGCAAGTGTGGTTGCCGTGACATGAGTTTCGCAAATCAATTTATTCTTACCATTTTTTGTATTTTCAAGATTCAAGTCAATGGAGAAAATTAATTCGCTAATAAATTAATGGCCATATGGAGATAGATCTGTGTCAGTCCTTGTCCCTTTTATGCCCATATATGGATATGATGATCCCTGATGTCATCAATATTAAGCCCATATATTGGAAAGCCCATATATGGACATACTGTGTCTGTCTCATGTGGTCTATGATGTCAGACATCTATGATATCCATATTTGGGGAAAAGTTAAAATTTTAATTAAAGTTCATTCACGAATAAATGTATATAAATTAAACTATATAATGTATCTCTTAGCAAAATAGAAAGCATGTGTGCCCCGATGAAGCCGGTCGATTTGACATATGGCCCAAAACTGTGGGAGAAGTTGCGTGGCAAAAAAACGTTGCTTAGGAGACGATGGAAGACTGATTTATCCTCACCTAACTAACATACTGCAATATTGTCTGGGGCAGTACATATGACTCATATCTTCATAGTACCGGTATTTATCTACTTCAGAAAATATTTGTCAGAACCGCTACTCATTCAAAACGACTTCACCACTCTAATCCACTTTTTAAAAAGCTAAAACTTTTCACTATTTTCCAGATTAACACATATCAAATATGCACTTTTATTTATAAGATCAAATATATCCCCAACTCCATTCCAATACTTTTTAGTAATTACTTTCAAACAAATTCTCAAATACACAACTATAATACCAGACAGGCTACAGACCTTCACCCCCCTTTTTACCACACTACTCAAGGTCAATTTTCCCTAAAATTCAGAGGTACTACCCTCTGGGATAAGTACTCTATGGGTATTCAACTCTCATCTTTGAATGTTTACAAGAAAAGGCTGGGGGATGTTCTGGTTAAGTAGTCTTATGGATTTTTCTTTTCTATCAGGTTTTAATTATTTTTTGGACTGCAAAGGAAAAAGAAATACATTTGGTTTTATTGCGACCGTCAGGGAGCAGTTTACTATGAAAACCTCCACCGGCCGTCCGTCCGTCCGTCCGTCCGTCCGTCCGTCCGTCCGTCCGTCACGTCACACGTCACACCTTTGTTTGTGTACGGTGTGATGTCATATATCTTCAGTATGACATCACACCACATGTGTAAACAAACCTTTGTGTACGTTGCTGTGGCAACAGTCTGTTGTTGCTGGTCTGTTAGTGTACGTTAGCAACCACCTTAGCAACCATGGTTTTACCCTAGCAACCAACTGTTTACCCTAGCAACCAACTGTTTACCATAGCAACCATGTTTTTTTACCCTAGCAACCAACTGGGCATAAAAGGGATTCTGTTAGGGATCTCCATATATGGGCATAAAAGGGATTCTGTTAGGGATCTCCATATATGGGCATAAAAGGGATTCTGTTAGGGATCTCCATATATGGGCATAAAAGGGATTCTGTTAGGGATCTCCATATATGGGCATAAAAGGGATTCTGTTAGCTGTTAGTGATCTCCATATGGGCATAAAAGGGATGCTGTTAGGGATCTCCATATATGGGCATAAAAGGGATTCTGTTAGGGATCTCCATATATGGGCATGAAAGGGATTCTGTTAGTGATCTCCATATATGGGCATAAAAGGGATTGTATCCCAGATGATGCCCTGTTAGGAGATCCACACTAACAGAATCCATATATGGTCCTACCGACAGCTGCTATAAGCCAACCCTGGCGATAAGGTCTGAGTCGAAGAAATGCTTCTTTCCTGGCAAGAATTGCCCCTTTATACTGTAGGGCTCGTTTGTGTATTGTATGACGTCACATCACGCCACATCATCGGCTGAGGACTGTGTGATGTCATCATATCTCCATATATGGAGACATAAGTTGCTCATGCCCAAATATGGGCTGGTGAGGTCAGACTTAGTGTGATGCGTAGGTTATCTCCATATATGTAGATTCAACTTCAATGAGTAACCATGGCAAACTGTCAACTGCCCGTATGTCTTGATAATTGGTAAAACAAACTTTTGGCCTATTTGTGGAGATAAGCGACCAACGGTCGCTTATCTCCCGATTAGGGAGTCTTACTGGTATATATACCGTATGTGTGTATACGTGTACAGACAGTATGTATGTATGTATGTATGTATGTATGTATGTATGTATGTATGTATGTATATGTATACGTGTGTGGGTAATATATGTATATATATATATATATATATATATATATATATATATATATATATATATATATATATATATATATGTATCCTTATATAGATGTATGTATATGTATGTTATTTCATTTGTTTCTCGTACATAGGTAGAGGCCTCGTATAAGCCCTTTGGGCTTCTTGCCTCTTCCTGGCACTTTAATTGTTTTTTTATTTTGGTGTATTTTATTGTATTCTTTTTAAAGAAATGTGCTGAATAAAATAAAATCAAATCAAGATGGAATAAAGTCAGACAAGTACTATGGGACCTGGAGAACATCATTTTCAATGCAAGACGTATACTGTGGTTGCTGTACTTCTTGTACTCAGCCTGAAGCCCGGGGGTCATTAGTGTCAGGGTGGATCCCGGGTGTCAGACCAGGGAGAGAGAGGCTTGCATGTTGATAAGGGCCTGGCTGGCATTGAATGGTATTCACTCAGGACAGCTGGGGTTGGACAGTTATGCACCAAACGTCCCGTCCCCATACTGTATGCAGGATAGTAGCCAGACTGGGTATGTCTGCCATTTCATGAATGTAATTTTTCTCTTGAGGCAACTTTAATGTCTTGCATTTTAGTGCAATATGACTATGTAGCCTATACTTGTATGAATGCAGTATGTAAATTTGTTGTGTACTGAACAATTATAGCCTAAAAGCACAAAAGCATTGTTGACAGTTAGTACAATACAGTATGTTTGTCCTATTTTTGGCTCAGAAACATCAGCTAAATGTCTGACATGCAAATCTAAAAATAAAGGCTTGCGAGAAGTTTGAGGCTGTGGACTTCCACATCTAATCTAGTGCACTGACTTAGGGCTTGTGATAACGTATTAGAAGAGAATAATAGTTCAGTGAGTCCTTGTTCTTTTTTACATGCCTCTACAACCTCTGACTTCTCTGTATCAGTTGCACACCATACAACCAAGCGATGTCTACAAACTGTCTTCTAATCATTTGTAAGTGTTTTTATTTCCATTCGTCATTTTATTATTATTAGTGGTATTATTGGTGTTGTATTGCATACATATTCACCTATTTTTGAACACTCATGTGTAACTATTAAGATTAATCATTGCCACCTTTTTGTTACAGTTTTCTTTAGTGTTGCTACTAGAGGAAGTTATGAAGGTATGTTTGACAAAATGCGAAAAATGTTACCATCAAACATTCTGAACTATTTGCAAGTTTGCTTCCTTACTGATGGTGATTGATGTAACTGGTTTAGTTCAGAAACACACTTGTATGAGACATTAAACTTAACTCAAACTTTATGAATTCATTCTTTCTAGATGCTTTCCCAGCTCCAAAGATCTTGATAGTTCCTAATTACATCAACACGGCTACTGACATCATAATGCGTTGTGAGTCAACTAATTTCATTGGATGTAGATTCTATAAGGACAACAACGCTGAACCAATAAAAAACTTGACAAATAGAAATGTTTGCCAAATTAAATTGGAGTGGAAAGAGTTCAGCAGTTGGAACCATAACCAGGTAGATCTAAGTTGTGCCACGATGCATAAGATTAATGGAAATACTATCACATCAAAGAGAAGTGAAGCTAAGCAACTTTCTGTCGGTGGTAAGTGATCATTTCATTCTTAAACGTATTTATTCTTTGATTGTTTGTCCAAATAAATAACACTTTGTTTCATTAAATTGTCACACAGAACCCATTGGAAAACCTAAATGTTATGTGGATACAGCCGGAAGTTTCTTCACTCTGCGATGTGAGGCCAAAGACGGCACCACATGTTACTTTTACATGAACAATCAATCACATCACTTTAAAAGTCATGAATTCAGAAATGGTGGCTGTGTGACGAGGGCTTCCCACGAAGAAATGAAGAGACAGATCAGTAACTCCATCACGGCTTCCATTTCCTGTGAAGTGGAACTACTTGTTGAAGGGGTGGGCAGTGAGAAATCAGTCAGAAAAAGTGATTCCATCCATATCTTAATGAATGGTGAGGACTTGATATGCTTTAGTTTGACTTAAAGCGGCACTTGTAACTTTCTTTTCTAATGAATACATTTTATGTGTGGTAATACAATTTATACAACTGGGTTGCTATTTTGTCTCTCTGATGAGAGACATGAGCCATTTATTGTGTCAAAGGTCATGTTTCACCTAGACACAGTATCTGACACGAGTTTTGACCTGATGGTCACGATTCAATTTATCACCTGAGCAAGCAGGCAGGCTCTATTGGCTAAATGGTAAAAATGTTAGCACTTGTGCAGGAAACCAGGTTCATAAGAGGAAAGTTACATACTGTACTGCAGCTTTAAAGGAGTACTTCACTCATTTTCAACCTACAGTATTTCATTTTCATATAATTGTTCCTCTGAACTGTTTAGAAATGGAGGAAATTGTGGCATCTTATAAGCATCTGTAATGACCAATTACAAAGAAAATGGCCAAAGTGCTCCTTTAATTAAATGATAAAATGTGATGTTTATATATTAATTTATTTCTCTTTTTCCATTGAGATAGATGCAAATTCAACCTCTACAGGTAAGTGAAATATATTATATAAATATACAGTATACCATACCAGTCTCTTGCTGTTAATCAACTATTCATTGAATGTTCTGAAAGTGAAAAGTGAAAGAAGAAGAATTATAATTTTAACTGTAGACCAAAAGTGCAGCGGAAATCATGATTTTTTATATCTTTTTCCAGATGTGAATACAATTAAGAATTCCAGTGTAGGAAGTATACTGGATAATATAGATTCTAGCCCTACAAGCAAGGAAACAAGAATTATACTGGATAATGCAAATTCTAGCTGGACAGGCAACACAACATATGCCTTACATCTCACATGCTGTGAGTAATTAACAAGATATTATATTAAATTATATATATATATATATATATATATATATATATATATATATATATATATATATATATATATATATATATATATTTATTTATTTATTTATTATTTTTTTATCTGCCTCTTCTTATATAGTCCTTTGGCTATTTCTGAAAATTACATTAATGTGCAAATAATAAGAAAAAGTAATTCTCAGTAAAGGCGAAAGGTTTAAGTTATATATATATATATATATATATATATATATATATATATATATATATGTGTGTATATATATGTATATATTTTTTTTTACACATTTTTAGATTTGTTAACATTTAGAAGCCTCAGGTCTATATGGGTTATAGAATGGTTTGAAATTGTTGACTTGCAGCAACAACAAAAAAAAATGTTACTGTTTCCCACATCCACACCTTTGACATCTTATGTTATTGTATTGTCTTTGTAATCTAATATATATTATTCTGTCTAGAAAAATATGTTTTTTTTTTTCTACCAAGGACATAAATTTAATACGAAACTGAACATACCACCAGTTTTTTCCTTATTATTCTTTAAATCTTCCCTCAGCTTCCATTCCACTGTCCCATCTCTACCTCAGTGTCTCTCTTGGCTCCATCTTCCTTCTCCTGCTGGTGGCGCTGTTTGCCTTGTACTGTCATTCCAGGAAGCATGGTGTGTGTGCGTGCCTCTTGTAATCTGAAAAAAGAAAAAGAATGTGACTGAAGTCTAAGTTTTTTATATGGGTACGGTCACACCAAACTACCTATGAGAGTGGATTCCCGATTCCGCCAATGTACTGTATTTCAATGGGGATGGAGCGGTTTCCTGCCAGTAGAGGATTTCTGCAAAAAACACTCCATTCTCATTGAAATGCATTGGCGGAATCGGGAATCCACTCTCAGTTTGGTGACAGTGACACTACCCATAACGCAATATGTGTTGTGTAGTGGCAGGGGCCTGACAATGCACGTGGGTCTGTGTTTCTTTAAAATGTGTTTACATTGACCAAAGTGTGAGATGGTGATACTCAACCTGACACTACTCAGTGCTTAAAATAACATGGGATTTTATAATCAATTTAGAACACTTATTGTTAAATGACAATAGCTTATATTAAAAAAGTAATTTGAATTCATTTAATTGTTCCATTTGTGTCCTTCATCTCAACTCAGCTCAAACTGTATAGAATAGAGCACATGTAACATGACCAATGACCATGCACGTTCCTACTTGTAGCTTATTTGATGTTGTTCTATTGTTTTAATGTGTATCCCTTAAAGGTACTAAGGAACGCAGTTCAGCCAGAACTGGGTAAGATTCATTCACTATATAATCTGATTCTGATCCATAAATATTATGCAAAGTGACTGACAGCAAAATGATTTGTTTATTTCCTTCAGAATCCCATCTGAGGAACACAACCCGTCCCAACCTACCTGTGAGTTAAAAAGTCACATAGTGACTGCTTTATAGCAGGTCTACAATCTTAATGTGACATTACAGAAAAAGAACTGTATGGCTGAAACACAGCATGTATTTGTAAGCTGTGTAAGATGTATAAGCTGAGTGTGTTGCTTTATACAGACTCAGCCAGCTGATTATAAGGGCACGGTCACACCAAAGTTTAATTCTACCTATGAGGGTGACTTCTGCCATTGATTTTCAATGGGAACAGAGCGTATTTTTACAGAAATCCTGACTAGAAACCACTCCATTCCCTTTGAAAAGCACTGCATCTGCCCTCATGCTGTAGGTAGAATTAAACTTCCGTGTGACCTGGGGTCCTGGGATCCAGAGTCAGACTGATTGCTACATTCTGCGTTTTTTGTTTTTGTGTCACTTCGTGGGACTTAATTGCTTTGGCAATGTAAATGTATGTTTTCTCATGCCAATAAAGCTCCTTTGAATTGAACTGAATTGCATTGAGAAACAGACAAATGTAGAGAATCAGTATGGATTCGAGGCTAGTTGAGGTCTTATGATAGAAATAATGAACTATACTCTTTTGACTGAACAAATGTGTTAACACTGTCATAACTACTATTCACAGATGTGAATGTGTTAACACTGTCATAACTACTATTCACAGATGTGAATAGGACATCACAGAATCATTCCAGGTGAGCTTTAAACACATAGATTAATCAGATTCCTTTTGAAATGGTTTGTTTCCATTTTCTATAATTTCTTTTTTTCCAATAATGTAAAGGAACAGGGAACAGAGGACACTGGAGTTGAATCCAATATGTGAGTCTACAGTTTGAAGAAGGTCTACCAATTTCTACCATTCCATAATTTTCAATATTGAACTCATAAAATATATTTTTTCTTCCGCGTCCTACTGTGTCTCATCATCATTAGATGCAAATAGGCCACTGTGAACAGCTGTTCTGTTGCTGGTAAGTTATACTATGGTCACTGGATAATAGTCATACAGTAGCCTATACGTTTGCGATTTCTCTTCAAAGTAACTTAATGTGATCTCTCTTGCAGAACATCTGAACCTGGATTTGTTTAGAACCGCCGCCATTGTACAATATTTTAGGAAACAATTTTCTTGAATTAAACATCTTATGATTAAGAGGTCCTCCTGCATGACTAACAGACCAATTATCCAAAAGTGGACAAAGGTTACGACTTTACTCACCTCAAAGAATATTTACCCGGTGTCCAGGGCTTGGATGTTTCTTAGGCTACTTAATGAACGCTTGCTTGAGCAAATGCTGCATGTAATATTAAGGCCTTTAGCAGGTTATGTACTGTACAAAATGGCATTATGGTACACTGCACAAATTACATTGCTTTGCACCACTGTGGAGTGGTGTGTATTACTTTTTAATGCAGGTAGTTTTTCAACTTGCTTTCTAGCATTTTTGTGCATAAATTAAACAACCATAAAGTTGTCAAAGTAGCTATAACAGCCAAATCATGCTAATTTGATGATTGTTTTCCCTAATTTAAAAGTGTTTTATTTCTTGTTATGTCTATGTTTATTGTCAGCATTTTATGCCTGTATGTAAACAATACTTCCAATTAAAGATGGTAAAGCTTTGAACTTTGAATCATTGAGAATGTTTGATGTGTTTGTTCCATTTCCTTACAGTAGGATTAGGTTTATTTTGTGCAGTAGATTTCTCTAACATATTGCATATTGTACTATTACACATCACACCTATTAATGGAGCATATTCTTGGTATTCAGGTGATTCAACTAAAAGAATACAATTTTCACATACAGGGCCATTCACTCTGAGCAAATTACCACTTAAACTCCATTTATCTAAAATAGTGGACTACATTCAGCCAAGCAACACATTCAGAACTCCGCTATTTTTGCTATTTGTTTGGAGGTGAAAAGAGACAATGTCTGAAGTCATAACCAAAAATGAAATGTTGCACCAGACTCCAGCCCCAGACATTTCACTCAGGAGTGGTGGATTCTTGAGCCGCAATGGTACTGCAGGCTCCACCTAGGCAACGGTGGTGCTGCAGGCTCCGCTTGCGGCTTGAATGGCCCTCCTTAAGGCCTAACCGTGGGTTTGTTGGGCTTTTTCCTCACGGAAGACACAGGCTGCAGGCGCTATCCCAACCTGCTCCCGGATGCCGTCTACATTCCGGCCTGTCACCCGTCTCTCCGGGACCGTACCTACCGGTATGTTCCCCATGTTCTATGTTCCCCACTTTCTTACCAACTAAACCTACCCCTACCCCTAACCCTAACCCTAACCCTAACCCTAACCTCACTAAAACTAATGCTGTGAGGTGGGGAACATAGAGAGGGGAACATAGAACCTGGGGAACATAGGGTGGAACCCGTCTCTCCGGTGGTCAACAGACTATTCTGTGGTTGTCACGTAGTCTATTCCTATGAGTCACTATGAATATAATAACTATAATGAAAAACATTGCATGGATGCACCTGGGACGTATTCTCAGTGAGGTCATTGGGGTTTCGGGTCTCGCAACATCATACCCTTCACTTGGGTGACCCAGCCGGGGTTGATCAAGTCACGACTTACGTCCCAGTAGCTACCCACGATCAGTCCCATTAGAGCATACATGGGCAACTGGCGGCCCGGGGGCCGCATCTTAATGCGGCCCTCAGGTTAATACCGGAATACTGATATATTATTGATTTCAGCTGTTACAATTACAAACAAGACCTGCGTCTATATTAGTAGCTTAATGACTGGTATAGTAGTAACAAAATGTATTTTGTTTATGTCCAATCTATTTGTATTTAGGTTCATAAAGTTAACATGAGTATATAACTAAATGAGTTTGACATTAAATCAAAATGTTAGATTTCAGGATTCCAATAAAATAAATAAAAAATAATAATTCAGGATTCCAATTCAAAAGAAGAAAAAATTGCCGATCTACAAGCTCAAATTTGAGCTTGTAGATCTGCTATTTTTGCTTCTTTTGTATGAGATACTAGAATGACAAAGTAGGACGTAGCAATATGCAATGTGGCCCTCTGGAGTGAAGGTGGAAATATAGTGGCCCTCGCCATCATCAAAGTTGCCCACCCCTGCATTAGAGAACAGATCCATTCACTCCGCCGCTCCGGAACTACTCTGCCGAGACTGGGAGAGGAAATCTGGCGCATGGAAGGACTAGGCACTGTCGATTGACTCCTGTCCGGGCCCCTCCTACTGTACGTCTCACCAGATTAATCTGCAAAAAAAAAGTTTTCCCACGGTCAGGATTTCCTTGTTCTTGTTTACATCTGCTCTACAACCCCTGACGTCTCCGTATCAGTTGCACACCATACAGCCAAGAGATGTCTAGAAACGGTCTTCTAATCATTTGTAAGTGTTTTTCTTCTTCTTCATTACAGTATATTGTTGTTTTTGTCGTTGTTGTTGTCGTATTGCATTCATTATTTTGGGAATGCTGCTGTACAATTATATGACAAATCATTTCCGCCTTTTGTTTCAGTCTTCTTTAGTATCTCTACAAAAACAACTAACGAAGGTATGTTTCACAAAATGAAAGACATGCTACCGTCAAACACTCTGAATACAATCATTAAATTTGTAGGTTTAGTTCTTGATTGAGGGTGATAGATTTAACTGGTTTAGTTTGATTTTCATTCCGTTTCCTTAAGTAACACATTTTCATGAGGCACATTTTCAAACTTCATAAATGTATTATTTCTAGATGCTGTCCCAGTTCCAAAAATCATGATTGATCCGACTTACATCAACATAGCTACACCCATCACAATGCGTTGTGAGTCAAATAATTTCATTGGATGTGAATTCTATAAGAACAACAATGCTGAACCAATAAGAACAGTGAATCATAGACATGCTTGCCAACTTGAGTTGGAGTGGAAAGAGTTCAGCAGTTGGAACCAGAACACGGTAAATCTGAGCTGTACCACAATGCATGACATCAATGGAGAAACTATCACATCAAAGAGAAGTGAAGCTAAGCATCTTACTGTTGGTGGTAAGTGATCATTTAACTGTACATTTTTGATAGATTTAATTTGGATAAACAAGTGTAAATTTGTATCATTAAATTGTCACACAGATCCCATTGGAAAACCTAAATGTTATGTGGAGACAACAGGGAGTTTCTTCACTCTGCGATGTGAGGCCAAACATGGCACCACATGTTACTTTTACATGAACAATCAGTCACATCACTTTAAAAGTCATGAATTCAGAAATGGCGGCTGTGTGACGAAGACTTCCCAAGAAGAAATGAAGAGACAGATCAGTAACTCCATCATGGCTTCTGTTACCTGTGAAGTGGAACTACTTGTTGAAGGGTTTGGCATCGTGAAATCAGTCACAAAAAGTGATTCCGTCTATATTTCCATGGATGGTGAGGGAATGTTTAGTTTTTCTTAAGAAATGTATAAATATAGATCTTCATATATTAACATTATTATTTCTCTTTTCAGATGAGGAAGATGCAAAGTCCTCCCCTACAAGTAAGGCAAAGGTTGACTATTTTGATATCAAAATGAACAAAAGAAAATAGCTTTCTGTTATGATTAGTTCATTTATTCTTGAAAGAATACAATTATATAAAGACCCAAGATCCCAACAATGAATTTTGTATGAATTTATTTCCCTTACAGCTTTTACTTATGTTAATACCAAATCTGGGAATTTGAATAACAATTCTACGGGTAAGGAAAGAAAAACATAAATAAATTTGAATATGTGACAAGACTGACCTCTCACATGCAATGCAATTAGCATGTGAGATGTTAGACAGTGTCACTATATTGAAGTGAAAATACAGTTTCATCATTATATTTTGACTGGTCAACAGGGCATTCATGTGAAGATTGGTGCTTGGCTAAATGTATCTTTGCCCACATGGTTGAAGTACACTGAAATAAGGTCATTGCAATAATTTAAAACAATACGAATACACAATTGATTTATTGTATTGCATTAATTGTTAATAATTCAAGATAATAGTAGATAGATAGATGGATAATTTCTCACCCAGTCCAGAAGATGCCATAAATCTCTATCCATGTGGTCAGGTAAACTTCTGTACTCTTTAGCCTACAGCAGTAATACCATTTTTTAAATTCATTTCGTTGCTCTATGGCAGAAACCATGTACCTCCATATTTTCTTCTTAAATGAATGCCCTGGCCTATTTCATCATACAAGAGTATCACACAAAAGTACGGAAAAAAGGCGATGTAACAACGTGTCGCGATGCAACCCGATGTGAGCTTGTAGATCGTTTATTTTCACTATTTTAAAATATTCTTATAATACAGTAATTATTAAAAAGGAACAGCTTACATGGTTTCCACCGACAGCGGCAATATTCTGTTTTGTTCCTTTGTTTGTTGTCTTAGGTTCACAAGCATGGGTTATCACTGTGACTCGATATGTTGGCTGCTGTTTGTCGCTGGGATGTATGATTTTGTTTCTCTGCTACCTGCAAGGTGTGTATTTTCATTTGTCACAATCCAAATAGTAGTGCAAGTTGAAAATATATATTTTTATTTTATTTTATATTTTAGTCTGTATCCTTTTTGTCTCTTTTTGTCTTTGTCTCTGTTGCCTCATGCAGTAAGGTAATTATCTTCAATTCCAACATTTTAGTTTTATTATTGACCTCTTCCACACTAATAACATACAGTAATTCTTCACGCTTCATGATTGGAGAATTCCTGTACATTTTCTTTACAGAATCCAACAGATACATCAACAAGAAATCCCATCATGTGAGTAGGATTTTTATTATATAAAATAAGCAACCTTTTTCATTAACTTTTATGTGTATCTTGGAAAAGGCTGCCCAATTATCTCATTGGATATTTATACCAGTAAGACTACCTAATCGGGAGATAAGCGACCGTAGGTGGCTTATGTCCACAAATAGGGCAAAAATGTGTTTTTCCAAAATCTGATCCATGTTGATGACATGAGTGTAGACATGCTGTGTAGTGATATTCGTGATTTTAGGGCAAAAACTGTAGGAGCAGTGTCCAAAAATGTGTTTTAAAAATGGGCCTGAAGGTGGCGCTAGAATAGGGCCATGTGAGAAATGAGGGGTGGGGTCTCCGCGTTGCCTTGGCGGACGAATAGGTACCGGCCCCGGCTCTCCCGGACGCTCCTAGCCCGAGTTACGGCATTTTATGTGCGCTGCAGTGGCAGGGGGTCCTCCACTGGGGGCGCCACCACTTTTGCATCCGTTCTGGAGCACCAGGAGTCGGTGGTCCCCGGGAATTCCCCGTGAGCAGCCCCGTTGGGGTGGTAATTTGGTCATTTTTGCACATTTGGTCATTTTTTACATCTGGGGGTCCCCCAGGGACCTGGGGTCCCTGGGGCTCCGGGGGTCCTTGGAGGTTGTAGTTTGGCAGGCAAGGAGTGTGTGTGTGTGTGTGTGTGTGTAAAATCTGGCATGGATCGGGTCAACGGGTGCGGAGATATGAGCAGGGCAAAAGTGTGACGGACTCACTGACTCACAGATTCACTGACTCACAGACAGCCCGTGGAGGTTTTGGTAGTAAATGCGACCTACGGTCGCAATTAGTCTGTCATCACAACACAAATAGTATGAACCAGTAAGACTCCCTAATCGGGAGATAAGCGACCGTAGGTGGCTTTGCAAGAATCGGCCTGATGGTGGCGCTAGAAGAGGGCCATGTGAGAAATGAGGGGTGGGGTCTGCGCGGCGCCGAGGCGGACGAATAGGTACCGGCCCCGGCTCTCCCGGTCGCTCCTAGCCGGAGTTACGGCATTTTATGTGAGCTGCAGTGTAGGGGGTCCTCCACTGGGGGCACCACCACTTTTGCATCCGTTCTGGAGCACCAGGAGTCGGTGGTCCCCGGGAATTCCCCGTGAGCAGCCCCGTTGGGGTGGTCATTTGGTCATTTTTGCACATTTGTTTTTTTTTTTACATCTGGGGGTCCCCCAGGGAGCTGGGGGTCCCTGTAGCTCCGGGGGTCCTTGGAGGTTGTAGTTTGGCAGGTAAGGAGTGTGTGTGCAAAATGTGGCATGGATGGGGGCAACGGTTGTGGAGATATGAGCAGGGGAAAAGTGTGACGTGTGATGTGTCACTCACGGAGGGACATTTTTTTACACCTGGGGGTCCCCCAGGGACCTGGGGGTTCCTGGAGCTCCGGGGGTCCTTGGAGGTTGTAGTTTGGCAGGTAAGGAGTGTGTGTGCAAAATGTGGCATGGATGGGGGCAACGGTTGTGGAGATATGAGCAGGGCAAAAGTGTGACTCACTGACAGACAGCCTGTGGAGGTTTTGGTAGTAAATGCGACCTACGGTCGCTCAGAGACTGATCTGCCAGTTGTCAAGCTATCTATCTCTAGGTGATTAGTGGCAAAACGGACCCTTAAAGGAGTAGTTCACCCCCAAAATTACTTTTTTTCTATTGATTACTCACGCCATGGAGAACTCAATTCAATAATATTTTTCGTTTTTCGGCGCATTCCTAAGACAAAAATGTAATATAACTATAATATATAACTATAATCACATTTTTGTCTTAGGAATGTGACAAATAAAAAAAAATATTATTGAACTCTCCATGGCGTGAGTAATCGATAGAAAAAAATGTGCTATGGATACAGAGAGAACCCTTAACCTGACAATGTCATGTAAAATGTTAATTCTCTCTTTTGAAACAGATGAAAATATACCATTGCAGGATATACCATTACAGGGACTTTCCAGGTGAGCTTTAAACACAGTCTAGCTTAATCAGAGTCCTTTGAATTTGTTTGTTTCAAACTGTTAAAATTTGTATCGTTTATTTTTTCTATTCCAAACATTTTGAAGTAAAGGGAAGAGGGAACAAAGCCCACAGTCTAATCCAATAGGTGAGTATAAACATAATTTTCAATATATTATGTAAGCAATTTACCCCGAGTGAGAGGACATTATGCTCTCATAATGTCCGCAGTGAGGTTGTTATCGGACGAGGCGCCAGCCGAGTCCGATAACAACCTCACTCAGGACATTATGAGAGCATAATGTCCGACCCCGAGTGGTAAATAGCTTTTCTACCACTTTTTCCCGTATACATGAAAGAAAACACATAGTTGTAACTTGCAAGGATCTTAAGTTACAATCATTATTGCCTATAAAACTTCCGCGAGACAGCAGATAGTTCCACAAACAACATCTTCTACTCACCAACAGATGGCGCCAACTCCATACTAATCCATGCGTCTAGCTTACAGCTAAGCTAACGTCAGTTAGAAGTACCGTTCCGGCCGTAAATAGAGGCTGTTCGCTTCCAGAAAGGCATAGGTTCAGAGAAAAGGGGCTTTAAAGTTGGCGGATTGCATTGGATCCAAATAAATCGGCGACTATAGCATGCACGTTAGTAAACATAGGACAGTTGCGACCGTCATTTGTTGGTGGGGGGAAAGGTGTTCCGACTGCGACCGAGTATTTCCCGGTGAATCTGTGCGCAAAGGTGGGGGCTTGGGAGTGTGGGGGGACACGCACCACCACTGACTATTGCTGATGATGGAGAGGTTCTATAGCTTAGCCTTTATGTATTGAAAATGAGAGGCACTCTTGCCGATTTAGTAAGAGACTCGTCTCCAATTGCAAGATATTTAAAAGTTATTTGGGGCCATGATGATGATGATATCCTTTTCTTCCCACAACTAGACTAAGGATTTTATATTGTCTGTGTTATTGTTTACAACCACTGAACCACAATTATTCACGTGTGGCAAGATTCACTCGTTTTTAGTAGGCTATATAGTGTAGGCTTAGAAGAAGCCTTTTCAGAAGTTAATTTAATGATTTCCATTTAATGATTTCATGTATCCTCATCTAATGCACCGTATGCACGCTGTTTAAAGGCCGTGTAGGCTTTTCAGAAGTTAATTGAATGTTTTCCATTTGCGCTAATGCACGCAACTGTTTTCGCCAGGTTTTAAGGTCTTATTTTAGTTGTTTCTCATAAGCTCGCAACCCTCCTTGCCCATCGGCCCCCACCTTTGCGCACAGATTCACCGGGAAATACTCGGTCGCGTTCCGACTCCCTCCTGAAGTCCCCGGATGCGTTCATCGCGTATTGATCTCGGAAATGTGCCTCATTTGCATGTACATCCGGGCATTTCACACATTCCGGCTATTGTGGCCTCATTTACTACTGTTTTAAGCCAATCACAATCCAGTATTTGAACACGTGACTAGAAAAAGTGGTAGAATAAATATTTTTTTGGAGCTGTGTGAAACACAGGCTCCCTATACGTGGTTGTGTGGGTCTGTGTGTGTGTCTGTGTGTGTGTGTGTGTGTATGTAGCCTGACTTCGGCGCGTAACTAGTGCCGCACCATTTACGCCACTCGCGCAATATATACATCAAAATGTGCGGCTCGGCCGGGAATGGTGTTATATTACCTTTCGTTCCGATCCGCCTTACCATGCCGACGTAATCGGCAAAAAACGACGCTTAATTGTCCCCATTGACTTATAATGGGACAATGCAAGAAATCACTTTCAAGTATTTTTCTCTCGTAAACCATAGGAGCTACAGTTTCAAACCTCGGAGAGGAGATTCATAATGATTTTAAGAATGAATCGAAAAATAATTACATCACTCGGCCTCATGGTGGCGCTATAACGGCCCACTTTACGTTTTGCCCCGTAACTCTTGAACCGTGGATCGGAAAATTAAAATTCTTTTTTCCCTGGATTCCTTGGGTCAAGACGCATCTCCCCATATAGGCCACGCACATTTGCGCCAGGATAGATTTTCCGCCATCTTGAAAACACACTTTTTGCTCCTTTTCCTACATATTTTCTTCAAATGTCACAAAAATCGGTACACATGATCTACACACACACACACACACACACACACACACACACACACACACACACACACACACACACACACACACACACAGCTCCACTTCACACGGGTGTGATTTTATTGTTTAATTTGTTATGTGTGATGTCAATGATATGTATGTACTCTATGGACCCCCTGTGTGTCTGGAATAAAGTTTGAATTTAAATGAATATTATTGTAAATCTATTAGATTTACAAATGCCAGTTCTGCTCACCAGTGGCCCACTGGGTACTCACATTCCACACCTGGCTCTGGGCCGGCGAGCCGGGCCTCTTACCCATCTAAAGTTTGAGAATGGATTGAGATTGTTTCGGCCCTAGAACCTCTAATCATTTGCTTTACCAGATAAAACTCTAAATCTATGAGATTTACAATACAGTAGGTTACATTGTGAACAGGTGCATGGTTTAGAGTCAAAGGTAAATTATTCTTTGGTCCCATTGTCTAATGTTTTAATGTTTGTAATCTCTTGCAGAAGAACATCTGAATACTATTGGGATTAATGATAATGATGGACATACTGAACTCTAAATTCCCTGTTGTACTTGTAAACTGTGTATAAATGCACCCATCAGAGCCTACAGTATTTCTAAATAACACTTAAGGACAAAATAATGATTAAAGTAACTTAACAATAGCTACAAAAAACAGAACACTGAATTATAAGGCAGACAGGTAAATAATGACTTATAATAATAATTATTCATTTATTGAAGGCAAAGCTTCTCATCTACTATACCGTGGCACTAATATTTGGTTTATCGTCCCATAGTTATTTTGAAGTAACGCGTGTACATTAACTAACCAGCCTTTTATATACTTTGGTTATTTGAAAATAGACGATCTACAAGCTCAAGCGACGCCTTGTGAGCTTGTAGTTCTGCCATTTTCAAAAGATTTGTATTTTGAAATGAGACATTGTAGATGAGGATCATTTGTCAGGTCTTTTAAGGAGAGTAAGCAACTTTATTTGTAAAGTATATTTTGTACATCAGGGCAATCCAAGGTATTTTCTCCGAATACAGAGTACATTTTGCCAAGGTATTTTTACTTGTCTCGCATGTTGGTATTTACTTGTCTTTTTTAATTGTATGAATTGTGCTTATTATGGATTATATTTTTTCTGTGTGTAGTCCTATGTATGGTTCTGTAATCATCTGTAACCTACAATATGTGTTACAGCAGCAGAATAATAATAAAGGCAAAATAGTCATGAGATAAGATACTTATAGTTTATTACAAAACATACAAAATAAGGCAAGAAATTATAACAAAGCAAGAAAAAAAATATTATTAGGGAAATAAAAACGTAGCTCTTCTATCCACAACTACATATGAGTTTTTACTGTACACAAAAGAGTAATATTTGTATTAATAATTAATCGTTTTAATGTACTATGTTGACAACAGTATTGATTGATTGATTGATTGATTGATTGATTGATGTTATTCCACTATCATAAAATCCACTATTGTTGCACATGTATCGGATTGGTGATTTCTTGTATCTCTCAGTTTTGCATGCTGGACACTACATCTTAAATGTGAATATAATTTGAAAGGCCTATGAGAACTTTGTGCCTGGAAAGTTCACTTCAGGAGATGTGTGTGACAGGAAGGATGCAGACGAACCACAATCAAACAATGGTTGCCGTATACAGTTCACAGAAGCACTACTGTAAAAGATGTACACAAGTGTTTTTAGCAGCGTGGTTTGTTGCTCTGTCCACCACACAAAAAGTTTGTTTCTTTCGCTATAGTGACCTTCTGACATTGTGGATAACCAATGACATCAAACCCTCTAAATTGAAGTACTGAAATTAACCTGAACATATTTTAGTTCCTCTTTCATAACCAAGAATGAGGGGCCCTCAGATGGACAGGCAGAGCATTTCACACTGACCGTGATGAATGATGTTTAGGTTTAGATCAAGGGTTCCTAAACCTTTCAGACTGCGAGGCCCACAACCCCCCAAAATAATCATAGTTGAACTGGGGACTGGGGACAAGCACTTGGAATTGCATTACCGGTACATTCAGTTTGACTCGTTGAAAATAACTGAACAAGCTTACAATAACTTGTACTACGAGCCATTGTGAGCTTTTAGATTGGCTATTTTCACAATGTTTGCCTCTTTCTTACATAATATTTGACAATATGCCCAATTTGGTATTTAAAGTCTTTAAAGTCTTTACATTTTTACTTTAGAAATGCATACCTTTTATACACCTTTTATACACTTATACTGTATGTTGGTTTGTTTACTGTTGAGTGAGAAAGCAATGTTGTTTTGATTGATTGATTGAAGGCTTTATTAGAAGTTTGCATAGGAAAATGTACAGATTCATGACGGTACAGTTCACTGGTACAAGGTCTACTAAAAGGAGATCCATGAAAAGACTAGCTTATTTCAACAGGAAACCATTTAAGTATCTCATATAACATTGAATGACAGACAAATAGAACACAGTACTATGCAGTAGACATGTAAAGAAAAAAAGAAAGAAAAAGAAAACAGTAGGTCTATACAATCAGTAAGTACAGTATATACAATATATACAAGGAAGGGGCAGGTAACAGTAAGTCTAAACAATCAGTATGTACAGTATATACAAGGAAGGGGCAGGGAGGGTAGGGTTGGGCTAGGTTTTTACCAGTTGTGAACGGCTGCTGCCTGTAAGTGGTTTTTTAGGGCAATTTTAAAGGATGCTAGTGATCCACACTCCTTTATGGCCTTCGGTAAGGCATTCCACATTTTTGTGGTATAGCAGAAGAACGAGTTCGACCCTTTCTTTGAGTTGACTCTGGGTTGAACGTGATCTGTGGCACTGCCTCTGGTGTTGTAATTATGGACATCCTTAACGTTTATAAAGTATTTTGACAGGTACTTGGGTATCATAGTGGTGTAGTGTATCTTGTACACCAGTCCCATTGCAAGTTGCTGTACTCTGTCATCTACTCTGAGCCACCCCACTCTTAACTGGTGAGTAGCGGTGAGGTGAGTCTGATTGGGAAGGTTAAGCAGGACCCTAATTAGTTTATTTTGGGCTGTTTGGAGTTTAGTTTTAAGGGCTTGTGGGGCATCACGATACCATACGTGGACTCCATAGTCAAAGAGGGGCTGGATTATTGCACCAGCTATGGTCTTCAGTGTGTTGAAGTTGACCATTGGGGCGATCCTCTGTAGGAAACGAGTTCGTTGGTTGATTTTTTGTATTACTTTTGAAGTCATCTTTTCGCTGGAAAGATTAGCTTCAAGGATACATCCTAAGTAAGAGATTTCGTTTTTTCGTGTTATGACCTTGTCACCCACTTTGATTGTGAAGTTCTCTACCTTTTTGAGGTTATGATTTGATCCAAAGAGGATGGACTCGGTTTTGCCCAGGTGAATTGATAATTTGTTGTCGTTAAGCCATGTGCAGATCTTACTCAGTTCAGAGTTAAGTGTCTTTTCAACCTGCAAGTGGTCCTTGCCCGAGACTA
The DNA here is from genome assembly GCF_963921795.1 of Nannobrachium achirus. NCBI lineage: Eukaryota > Metazoa > Chordata > Actinopteri > Myctophiformes > Myctophidae > Nannobrachium > Nannobrachium achirus. The sequence continues at coordinate 11,329,081 of NC_137822.1, read as the reverse complement.
GGAGAGCCGAGTCATCCGCAAACAGGAACAGGTTGCAGTCGCAAGCAGATGCCATGTCGTTCACGTATATTAGGAACAACAGAGGTCCCAGTATGCTACCGTATGTAGACTACATTAATGGACCACGTCACCTCTGGGACACCTACAACTGGTCGTATGATGCATGCATCATTATGATGCAATAGATGATGCAATATCATGCTACAAAGCATCATATGACCAGTTGTAGCATGCTGAAATACTAAAATATCTAAAAACACAGATTGAACACAAAAAATAACTCAGGATAGTGTTGATCGTGTCCCAAACAACAATAAAATAATATCTGGTTGTCCCAGAGGTGAACTGGTCCTTTAAGCTAATCATCTGGGGACCCCCCAAAATAAATTTGGGACCTCCCTGGGGGTCCCGAACCCCAGTCTGGGAACCACTGGGTTAGAGGAGAAGGCTTTCATTTGTACCGGGAATGCAGATTACAGTTTATGGAAGACACTTGAAAGGATGAATTGAAATTCAGAATTCAACCCTTTGAGATTTTGTTGCCAACTGGTGTGTACACTGTACACTCTCACAACCTTCTCAGAAATATCATCAGATATATAGGGCAGGCCATAATATAATACCAACATATAGAAGAAATATTGAGCTATATATGCACACAACTGTCATTCACATTGATATATCACCACTTGTACCATAGAGTCTAAGATATCCAAAGTGAATGCAATTAATCTGGTATAATTCAGGGGCTCCGTGCATGTCTAAATGGTAAATGGTGCATTTATATAGCGCTTTTATCCAAAGCGCTTTACAGAGATTGTGCATTACATTCACCCATTCACACACACATTCAAATACCGGTGGCGGAGGAAACCATGCAAGGCACCAACCTGCTCACCGGGAGCAATGTGGGGTTCAGAGTCTTGCCCAAGGACCCTTCGACATTAACTCAGGGGAAGCCCGGATTCGAACTGGAAACCCTTCGGGAACCCTTCGTGATCTAATAACGGTTTCTCTACCCCTGAGCTATGCCACCCCACGTGTGTGTGTGTGTGTGGTGTGTGTGTGTGTGTGTGTGTGTGTGTGTGTGTGTGTGTGTGTGTGTGTGTGTGTGTGTGTGTGTGTGTGTGTGTGTGTGTGCGTGTGTGCGTGTGTGCGTGTGTGTGTGTGTGTGTGTGTGTGTGTGTGCGTGCGTATGTGAAAGTTTGATCTACCTCAGGGCCACCAAACACAATAAGTACTGTATAACACCCATCTGTAATGGATACAAATAATGTGAGGGGCAACTGACTGTAAAGTCAAATTATTGTTCAATTACTGTTAAATTACTTTGTTGTTTATTTTGCACTCCTGAAAGCTTCCACAATATCTCCAGCAAATGGGTGGAACAATGAGGGGAGTTTCTCTTCACTGTACATGAATCTATATGCAATGCATGTTGCCTGATTAATCCTCAATATGACAAAAACCGAACATTTTAGATGATAACATAGTACAAGAGATATTTCTGTGTTGGTTATCATGGTTAGTCTTAAATGTGAAATACATTTAAAGGCCTGTGAGAAGTTTGTGGGCTGGAAAAAGTTCTGCACTCTATCTGTGACACCGCCTGCCAGAAACTAAATGTAATGATGTTACTAATAGAGATGAGAAATGTTCACCTGCACGGTCACTGTTGTAAATTAGGGCTTTGTGGGGACACAGTCACAGATGCTAATGATTTATAGAATGTGTGCATTCATTTGAGGAGACGTGTGTGAAAGGAAGGATGCAGACAAACCACAATCAAACAATGGTTGCTGTTTTAACAGTTCACAGAAGCACTGCTAGTAAAAGCTGTACACGAGTGGTTTTAGAAGTGTGGTTTGATGTTCCCTTTGTACATAAGTACACAGGTTTTAACAGCCATGCAGGGTCTTCTGCAAATTATCAAATAACCTTCTGTAAGTTCACTGGTTCATGTGTACCGGTATATTGCCACATACTGTACACTACAACAGGTTATAGGCAGTGGACTTATTATATTTCAAGCACCTCAACTGTGTGCATGACAGCAAAATATGTAAGAATGTAAGAAAAGAAGGTAATTATTAGGCCAATGCCTTGGATTACATTCTAACTGGTAATACATACTGTAGAGTAGTGTCAAGCTTCTTTTGTTTAGAGCTGTATTTTCTTTTCTATATATTGTAGTCATTCTGCCTATTTCCATTCCCCTTTATACTGTAGTCCCTTAGTTGTTGCCGCTGACCCCTACTCATTTGTTTGTTAGTGAGGGTGCACTGTAGACAAAGGGACCTTCCAACATGAAGTCACCAGTTGCTCCTTCTCTTCACCTGACAGTGAAGAAGAGTTTCATGGGGAGAATGTAATAACACATGTTGAGGGACATGCTATTCCTCCCTTTTTGTGTTCTGTAACTAGACTAACTTTGCATCTACATAATTATGTTCTAAGACATTCTGTAATCATTCAAATAAAGTTACATTCACCTTTAAGGGATGTGAGCTGTTTGGATTTGTGGCCTTCGCAGTGTGACCTTCTGACATTGTGGATAACCAATGACGTCAAACCCTCAAAAATGAAGTACTGAAATTAATCTGAACATATTTGAGTTCCTCTTTCATATTCAAGAATGAGGGACCCTCAGATGGACAGCCAGAGAATTTCACACTGTCTAGTAGGTTTGAGGAGAGGCTTTCATTTGTACTTGGAGAGCAGAACACAGTTTATGGAACGCACTTGAAAGGATGAGTTGAAATTCTGAATTCAGTCATGTTTGAGATTGTGTTGCCAACAGTTGCCAACTGGTGTGTGCACTCTCACAGCCTTCTCAGAAATATTATAGATATATGTCCATAATACAGTACCAATATATTGAAGAAATATTTACCTACACAGCATATATACACACAACTGTCATTCACCACTTACCCTAGCCTAAACTATCCCAAGTGAATGCAATTAATGTTATAATAATTATAATAAAGAATCAGTAACTCACTCTTGGATTGCAAAATGGCTTGCCTTACATTAAATTGATGAAAGCAGGGTGGAAGTCAATAGTGTAAATTTACTGTAGTATTTAAATGGGTATTATTATTAAAACAATATTACAGGAAGCCTACATAAATTCAGCCGTCACACACCATATTAATAGTACAGTATATACATATTCATGGTATTCAGATGAAACTACAGTAATAAGTTAAACACATGACATGGTCAGTGTTTCCGTGTTCTTTTTGAGAGCTGCTCTACAACCTCTGACTTCTCTGTTTCAGTTGCATATCATCCATGCATCCATTCACACAACCAAGAGATGTCTACCAATTGTCTTCTGATCATTTGTAAGTGTTTTTATTTCATTATAGTAGTAGTGACTGCTATTGTTGTTGCATTGCAAAATATTCATCAATTGAACTGTATACTAATAATAAAACATTACAACATTATTTTTACAGTTTTCTTTAGCATCGCTATCACAAGAAGTTGCGAAGGTACGTTTTTCAAAATTCATAATATATTACCATCAAACAGTCTCAATACATTTTGAACAGTTTGTAGGTTTGATTCTTGATTGAGGGTGATTGATGTAAACTGTTTAATAGTTTAATTGAGTTTACAGTTGTTCAATTTCCTTTAGTAACACATTTTCATGAGGCTATTTTCAAACTACATGAATTGATTCTTTCTAGATGCTGTCCCAGTTCCAGAAATCATTATAGATCCGGCTTACATCAACATAGCTACACCCATCATGATGCGTTGTGAGTCAAAAAATGTCATTGGATGTGAATTCTATAAGGACAACGATGCTGAACCAATAAGAATAGTGAACAAAACTGCTTGCCGAAAAACGATTTTGGAGTGGAAAGAGTTCAGCAGTTGGAACCAGAAACAGGTAGATCTAAGTTGTACCACGATGCATGACATTAATGGAGAAAATATCACATCAAAGAGAAGTGAAGCTAAGCAACTTTCTTTTGGTGGTGAGTGATAATTTACCACATTTTAAAGTAATAATTTGTACATTGATTTTATTCTATTTTATTTGGAGTAGCAAATGTAATTTTGTTGCATTAAATTGTCACACAGATCCCCTTGGAAAACCTAAATGTTATGTGGATAAAACAGGGAGTTTCTTCACTCTGCGATGTGAGGCCAAACATGGCACCACATGTTACTTTTACATTAACAATCAGTCACATCACTTCAAAAGCCATCAATTCAGAAATGGTGGCTGTCTGACGAGGACTTCCCAGGAAGAAATGAAGAGACAGATCAGTAACTCCATCATGGCTTCTGTTACCTGTGCAGTGGAACTACTTGTTGAAGGGTTTGGCATCGTGAAATCAGTCACAAAAAGTGATTCCGTCAATATCTCCATGGATGGTGAGGGATTAATATATGCTGTATATAGTTGTTCTTAATAAATGTATAAATGTAGATGTTTATATACAGTATTAATATATTTATCTTTTCAGACGAGACAGCTGCAAAGTCCACCCCTACAAGTAAGGCAAAGGTTGAGTATTTTGATATTAAAATGTAAATAAAAAGAGGAGGAAGCTGACTGAGCCTGATTTTGACCTTTAGAGGTCAGGTGGAATGGGTTTGCTCAGGAAACTCTCAGAAATGTGCCCTTTCATGAATTTCCTTAACATACATAAAGTAAAGTCTTGTTTTTTTTCTATACCATCTGAGACGTTTTATAAATATGAAATACATTTTTTTTAGTGTTTCCTGAGCAGAATTGTTCAATTTCTAAATCTCAAAATAGGTCAAAATGACCTGTTCAGTCATGTGTGTGTGATCCCAAAAGATATAAAGTGATACTGTATAGCCTTTGCAGGACAGATCTATAGATATATGTTATATTAAGCATTATTACTAGTTATTTATTAGTTTTTCATAAACATTACACAATACAACATATTTTGCGTTCAACCAACTATTCCTTTAACATTCTCACAACTGAAGAAGATAGAAATAATAATAAATCTTGAAATACAGTGTAGTCCACAAGCCTGCAGCGTTAATTCAATACACGTAATTTGCTTTAGTTTTATCATGTCCAAGAGTAGGATATGGACATACGTTTTTAATGTATTTTTCAGTAAATTCGTCTGGGAATTCCAGTGTAGGCGATTTGGATTCTAGCCCTACAGGTGAGTACAATGTACAAAAAAGGACATTTGCAGAGCATCTCACATGCTGCAAACAATAACATGCAAGATGTCAAAAGTTACATTATAGATTACAATGTTTTGTGTGTGTGTGTGTGTGTGTGTGTGTGTGTGTGTGTGTGTGTGTGTGTGTGTGTGTGTGTGTGTGTGTGTGTGTGTGTGTGTGTGTGTGTGTGTGTGTGTGTGTGTGTGTGTGTGTGTGTGTGTGTGTGTGTGCGTGCGTGCGTGCGTGTGTGTCTGTGTGTGTCTGTGTGTGTGTGTTTATGTATTCTCAAAATCTTCCCCAGATTTCATTCCATTCCTGTCTGACGTCATCTACCGTGTTGTCCCTGTTGGTTCCATCCTTCTCCTGTTGGTGCTGTTTTCCTGTTACTGTCATCGAAGGAAGCATGGTGTGTGTGCCCCTTGTAATCTGTAATCTGGTCTATACATTTCTTTCATGGGTACGTAAATACTTCATAAAATATGAAGTATTGATATACAGTACGTACAGTATGCGTATACTGATGCATTTGGGTTCTATTCCATGTTATTTGACATTGTTCTACTGTTGAATGTTTATCCCTTAAAGGTAATAAGGAAGTCAGGTTGGCCAGAACTGAGTAAGATTCATTCACTTAATTCAATCTCATATTATGTCTGTATATTATTTATTTGTTATATTATAATGTATTATTTTGATAAGAATACTGATGTATTTATTTCCTCTAGAATCTTGCCTGAAGAACACGACCCGTCCCAACCTACCTGTGAGTAGGCTTAATGTAGAAGTGGAACTAGAACTGTTCTATGGTGCACCACACATACATTTGTATTACACTGATATACACACAATCTGCTAATAGCAACATGTATTATTGACAATATTATATTATATTATTATATTATATTATATTATATTATATTATATTATATTATATTATATTATTATGTTGTTTTCACAAAAACATGTATTTTATCTCAAACAAGAAACAGAGAAATTACTATTCAAGTAACCTTTTACAACTTTGTATTCACATCCTCAAAAGCATGTCATGCATTTCACGTTGAAAGACACTGCAGGCTTGAATATAGGCTACTTAGTTGAGCATGGTGACGCGCACTGAAAATGCCTGTCTACAAGCTCACAGTACTTCGCGCTACGAAGCGTTGTGAGCTTGAAGATTGGCTATTTTCATATTTTTTCCAAAAATGCCCTTTTAGAAATGTCATCCCCTCCATAACATCCTCTGGACATCCCTGATATCCACTATGGATACAGATGGAGAGAACCCTTAGTCTATCAATGTCATGTAAAATGTAATTCTCTCTTTTGAAACAGATGAAAATATACCATTACAGGGACGTTCCAGGTGAGATTTAAACACAGCCTAGCTTAATCAGAGTCTTTTGAAGTGGTCTGTTTCAACTGTGAAATAAAAAATAAATAAATTTCTATTTCATTAAACATTTTGAAGGAATGGAAAGAGGGAACAAAGCACACAAGTCTAATCCAATATGTGAGTATGAACATAATTTTAAACACTGAACATGTTTTTCTATATTTCTACATAATCATCTATACTATAATTTTGCGAATGTCTGTCTGAGTGAGTGAGTGTCTGTCTGTATGAAACAGCGTTTCTCCTCGGTGGCTGGAGCAATTGATCTGAAATCGCATCACCATCAGCATATGAACACACCTGACATAACTGTGAAGCCCGTTTGTCACTTTCACAAATCGTATGCTGTATGTTAGCATTTATGGTGTATCTATATCTATTTAGCCTACAGTACCTTTTGTGACCACACATGTTAAGGGAGGGGCGCTGTTGTTCAGGCCATGCACAATCACACACAAACCCACACACACACACACACACACAGGCGGGCGGGGGGGGGGGGGGGGTTCTGGCCCTGTTACAGATGTTGTCCAAAATCATGCAGATCGGTACACAGTATCTCTGTAGCCGTTAAATGGAACGGGTATTTCTTACATTGATGCTCCTACATATTAGCATGCAAGCACCAGTTAAAGTTACTTTCCATCCCTCATATACTGTGTGCACAGTGCACATCCCATAATCCACACACTGCACATCATTTCGGAGCTCATATCTTTGAACGGGTAAGGGCTAGTTATTGTAAATCTACAGTTCTACACCGTCTCGGAGTCGTGACAGAGGCAAGGTTTGATAATATGTTGAGATCTTTTCGGCCCCAAGAAACTCATTCGCCATAAAACTCTAATCTGTTAGATTTACAATATGTTACATTGTGAACAGGTGCATGATTTAGAGATAACCAGATGGTCCCATAGTCTTTTTAATGTTTGTAATCTCTTGCAGAACATCTGAATACTTTGGGATTAATGAGGATTGAAAGATGAACATACTGAACTCCATATCATCTGAAAATAATTCTGATCTACAGTTTTATCTCACTTCTGTGTCAACAGAAAAACAACAGGGTTCAGTTAAGGCCCTGTTGTAGACTGTGTATAAAATGCACAACAACATTGTAAAGTAAAGAATTGTAAAGTATATTTTACTGAATGTATATTTTTTTCTGTGTGATTGCTTATCTCTCCAAGTTCTCCAAACCATGCTAATTTAGAATATGTTATGTTTCTTAAATTATGTTTATTGTCAGTATCTGATTTTGTTGTATGCCTGAATGTACTGTAAATCAAATTTCCCATTAAATATGGCTGTAATGAACTTTGAATCACTGAGAATATGATTAATGCGAAGTCTGTTTATAATCTACAGTACAGTACTGTATGTGTTATAGCAGAAGAATAATAGTAGTGTAAAGGCAAAATAGTGAAAATTAGATAAGATACGTATACTTTATTGCAAAAGATACATCAAGAAAGGTATAATAAGGGCACGGTCACACCGAAGTTTAATTCTACCTATGAGGGCGGATTCTGCAAATGCTTTTTTTGCTGAAATCTGCAAATGGCATCAAACCACTCCGTTCTCATTGAAATGCATTGGCAGAATCTGCCCTCATTCTGTACACAAGGTAGAATTAAGCCTAAAAGTTAAAAAACATGTTACAATATTAGGAAAAGAAAAACACATCCAGATTATCTGGGCTTCGTGGATGTATCTAATTTTTTGCGCATCTTTTAACCACAACTCAGATGAGAGTTTATATACAAAAGAGTAGGCTATAGTAAACACAGAAGGGCTCAAGGGCATGGAGTCATGATACATTGTAATGTACAAATTTGACAACAGTATTGATTGATTGAACTTGAGACAAACAACGGTAGTGATTCAAAAGTACTGACAAACCCCCACCCTAAAACAAAAGTCTCTAACATGTACTGTAGTCAAATCAGGAACACTTAATAACAATCCCTTGTAAACAGTTATTACATATTTGATCATGATCATAATGTAGATGGAAATATTTGAAGATAATTTGCTTGGAGTATTGACTGAGACATAACAGATTCTGTACTGGTAACTTGAAAATTACATATATGTAACTATTGACAAAGTAATACTTTTAACAGAATAAACCTCTGGGCCACCAAACACAATGAATATAACACCCATTTGTAATGGATACAAATAATGTGAGTGCAATATATGCTTTTGTGGGCAACTGGCTGTAAAGTCAAAATATAGTTTAATTACTGTTAAATTATTGTTGTTTATTTTTGCACTCCTGAAAGCTTTCACAATATCTCCAGGAAATAGAGATGAAAATGCACGTCACTGCTGTAAATTAGGACTGCTGTAAATTAGGACACTATTGGTTTATAATAGAATGTGCGCATTCACTTCAGGAGACGTGTGTGAAAGGAGGGATGCCGACTAACCACTATCTAACAATGGTTTCTGTTTTAACAGTTCACAGAGGCACTGCTAGTAAAAGCTGTACATGAGTGGTTTTAGCAGCGTGGTTTGGTGCTCCCTCTGTACACCACTACTGGTTTTAACAGCTAGGCAGGGTCTTTATGGTGACAGTGTGGGACAGGAAGGATGCAGATTAACTACAATCAAACATTGGTTGCCGTTTTAACAGTTCACAGAAGCACTACTAGTAAAAGCTGTACACAAGTGGTTTGTTCCTCCTTCTCAGCTGACAGTGAAGAAAAGTTTCACAGGGAGAATGTAACATGTTGAGGGACATGCTATCCCTCCCTCTGTATGTTCTGTACCTAGTTTAACTTTGCATCTACATAATTACGTTCCAATACATTCTGTAATCATTCAAATAAAATTACATTCACTTTTAAGGGATGTGAGCAGTTTGGATTTGTGGCCTTCGCCAGTGACCTTCTGACATTGTGGATAACCAATGACGTCAAACCCTCAAAAATGAAGTACTGAAATTAATCTGAACATATTTGAGTTCCTCTTTCATATTCAAGAATGAGGGACCCTCAGATGGACAGCCAGAGAATTTCACACTGTCTAGTAGGTTTGAGGAGAGGCTTTCATTTGTACTGGGAGAGCAGAACACAGTTTATGTAACACGCTTGAAAGGATGAGTTGAAATTCTGAATTCAGTCCTGTTTGAGATTTTGTTGCCAACAGTTGCCAACTGGTGTGTGCACTCTCACAGCCTTCTCAGAAATATTATAGATATAGGGCCATAATACAGTACCAACATTGAAGAAATATTGAGCTACACAGCATATGCACACAACTGTCATTCACCACTTACCCTAGCCTAAACTATCCCAAGTGAATGCAATTAATGTTATAATAATTATGATAAAGAATCAGTAACTCACTCTTGGATTGCATAATGGCTTGCCTTACATTAATCAGTGGAAGCAGGGTGGAAGTCAATAGTGTAGATTTACTGTAGTATTTAAATAGGTATTAGTATAACAATATTACAGGAAGCCTACATAAATTCAGCCGTCACACACCGTATTAATAGAACAGTGTATACATATTCATGGTATTCAGATGAAACTAATAGGTTAAACACATCACATGGTCAGTGTTTCCGTGTTCTTTTTGAGAACTGCTCTACAACCTCTGACTTCTCTGTTTCAGTTGCACATCATCCATCCATCCATTCACACAACCAAGAGATGTCTACGAACTGTCTTCTGATCATTTGTAAGTGTTTTTATTTTATTATAGTAGCAGTGACTGCTATTGTTGTTGCATTGCAACATATTCATCAATTGAACTGTGTACTGTATATGATAATAAAACATTACAACATGTTACAGTTTTCTTTAGCATCACTATCACAAGAAGTTGCCAAGGTAAGTTTTACAAAATAATGTTTTACCATCAAACAGTCTCAATGCATTTGAACAGTTTGTAGGTTTGATTCTTGATTGAGGTGATGTAAACACTTTGGTTGATTGAGTTTACAGTTGTTCAATGTCCTTCAGTAACAAATTTTTATGAGGCCATTTTCAAACTACATAAATTGATTCTTTCTAGATGCTGTCCCAGTTCCAGAAATCATTATAGATCCGGCTTACATCAACATAGCTACACCCATCATAATGCGTTGTGAGTCTGAAAATGTCATTGGATGTGAATTCTATAAGGACAACGATGCTGAACCAATAAGAAAGTTGAACAAAAATGCTTGCAAAAATATCAAATTGGAGTGGAAAGAGTTCATCAGTTGGAACCAGAACCAGGTAGATCTAAGTTGTTCCACGATGCATGACATTAATGGAGAAAATATCACATCAAAGAGTGAAGCTAAGCAACTTTCTGTTAGTGGTGAGTGATAATTTACCACATTTTAAGTGATAATTTGTACATTTATTTTTTATTCTATTTTATTTAGCAAGTAGCAAATGTAATTTTGTTGCATTAAATTGTCACACAGATCCCATTGGAAAACCTAAATGTTATGTGGAGACAACAGGGAGTTTCTTCACCCTGCGATGTGAGGCCAAACATGGCACCACATGTTACTTTTACATGAACAATCAATCACATCACTTTAAAAGTCGTGAATTCAGAAATGGCGGCTGTGTGACGAGGACTTCCCAAGAAGAAATGAAGAGACAGATCAGTAACTCCATCATGGCTTCTGTCACCTGTGCAGTGGAACTATTTGTTGAAGGGTTTGGCAGTGTGAAATCAGTCACAAAAAGTGAATCTGTCAATATCTCCATGGATGGTGAGGGATTAATATATAATAATAAGGGTAATAATAATAATAATAATAGCTTGGATTTATATAGCGCTTTTCTAGGTACCCCAAGCGCTTTACAACAAAAGGAAATAAAAAACGTTATTAACTTTATTAACGACTTTATATAGTTGTTCTTAAAAAATTATAAATATAGATATTTATATATAGTATTAATATAGCCAGCCTATTTATCTTTTCAGATGAGACAGCTGCAAAGTCCACCCCTACAGGTAAGGCAAAGGTTGAGTATTTTGATATTAGAATGTAAATAAAAAGAGGAGGAAAAATGGCTTTCTGTTATGATTAAAATACCATGTAGAGGTAATTTCTTCTTGAAAAAGTACAATTGTATAAAGAAGACCCAAGGGCCATTCACCAATTTGATCCCAAAAGATATAAAGCGATACTGTATACTGTATACAACGTACCGGTATATTGCGTTCAACCAACTATTCTTTTAACATCAACACAACTGAAGAAAGATAGAAATAATAATAATCTTGAAATACAGTGTAGAGTAGAGTAGACCACAAGTCTGCAGTGTTAATTCAATACAGGTAATTTGCTTTAATTTTATACAGTATATCATGTCCAAGAGTAGTATATGGACATACGTTTTTAATGTATTTTTCAGTGAATTCGTCTGGGAATTCCAGTGTAGGCGGAAATACAGATTCTAGCCCAACAGGTAAGTACAATGTACAACAAAGGACATTTGCAGGACATCTCACATGCTGCAAACAATAGCATGCAAGATGTTAGTCACATTATTAGAGTACAATGTGTTATGCTGAAATTCTGTTCTTTCTTTTCTTCTCATGCATACCTTTGAAATATACAATTATTTCTAGGATAGATTATTATTTGTTTATACTTATTTTCTTAACTCTCTCTCTCTCTCTCTCTCTCTCTCTCTCCCCCTCTCTGTGTGTGTGTGTGTGTGTGTGTGTGTGTGTGTGTGTGTGTGTGTGTGTGTGTGTGTGTGTGTGTGTGTGTGTGTGTGTGTGTGTGTGTGTGTGTGTGTGTGTGTGTGTGTGTGTGTGTGTGTGTGTGTTCTCAAAATCTTCCCTCAGAGTCAGATTCCATTCAACAGTCCCTCTACCTTGCTGTCCCTGTTGGTTCCATCCTCCTCCTGCTGGTGGCACTGTTTTCCTGTTATTGTCATCGAAGGAAGCATGGTGTGTGTGCCTCTTATAATCTGGTCTAAATTTATAACATATTAAGTATTGATATACAGTACAGTATGTTGCATACTGTATGCATTTGGGTTCTATTCCATGTTATTTTACATTATCTTTCTGTTTAATGTTTATCCCTTAAAGGTAATAAGGAAGGCAGGTTGACCAGAACCGAGTAAGATTCTTTCACTTCATAATAATCTCATATATGTCTGTATAATTTGTTTTGATAAGCATACTAATTTATTTATTTCCTCAGAATCTTGCCTGAAGAACACAACCTGTCCCAACCTACCTGTGAGTAGGCCTAATGTAGAAGTTGAACTAGAACTTGTAATGTGTTATTTCAGCAAAAATACTCTATCTATGGTGCACCACACATACCAGTATTTAAATTACACAAATACACACAATCTGCTAATAGTAGCAGCAATGTATTATTGACAATATTTTATGTTGTTTTCATACGAAAAACAAAAACATGTACATTTTATCCCAAAACAAGAAACAGATAAATTAGCCTAAGTAAATAAACCTTTAAGTATTCACATCCTTGCAACTGCATCTGTGAATGGATACATTTCTGTTTTACATGAATATGTTGTTCTTTCAATCAGATTCAGTTGTCACAGCACATTCTGGACCAGATGACAATGTAAGTGATCCTATTCCTCAGAATAAAATCATAATTTAAAAGTATACATCCCTCATTCCAGTGTACAGTATGCTGACTTACGTCTCCATGTCAGTGGGAACCAAATGGACCCTTGCAGGCCTGTAAATGAGTTTTGAGTTTTATTGATTAGCACATCAAACATATAACTTTCCAAATGTCTGAGTGTCTGTCTGTCTGAAACAGCGTTTCTCCTCAGTGGCTGGAGCAATTGATCTGAAATCGCATCACCATTAGCATATGAACACACCTAACATAACTGTGAAGCCCGTTTGTCACTTTCACAAATCGTATGCTGTATATTAGCATTTTTATGGTGTATCTATATCTATTCTGCATCTAGCATGAGGCTTATCTATTCTGCATCTAGCATGAGGCAACATGTTTAAACAGCTGATGTGTGTGTCTGTCTGTCTGTCTGTCTGTCTGTCTGTCTGTCTGTCTGTCTGTCTGTCTGTCTGTCTGTCTGTCTGTCTGTCTGTCTGTCTGTCTGTCTGTCTGTCTGTCTGTCTGTCTGTCTGTCTGTCTGTCTGTCTGTCTGTCTGTGTGTGTGTGTGTGTGTGTGTGCGCAGGCGGGGGGGGGGGGGGGTGGTCTGGCCCTGTTACAGATGTTGTGCAAAAATCATGCAGATCGGTACACAGTATCTCTGTAGCCGTTAAACGAAACGGGTATTTCTTACATTGATGCTCCTACATATTATCATGTAAGCACCAGTTACAGTTACTTTCCATCCCTCATATACTGTGTGCACAGTGCACACCCCATAACCCACACACTGCACATATCAGAGCTCATATCTTTGAACGGGTAAGGGCTAGTAGAGTTTAATACAGAAGAAAACAATACATATAAGTATTGTTCAGGATAAGTTTAGAACCCTAGAAGCTAAGGCTAGCTTAAAGGCCTAGAATTTCCCCTTTTTGTAAAAATCAGACATACAAAAAATATAATTCTCATTTAAAAAATACCAGTAGGCTAATACTGTCAAGAGATAATTATGCATACTGTAAATACACACGGTACATACTGTACGTCAGGGGTTTTCAAAGTGGGTGACGGGGCACCCTGGGGTGCCGCAACGACAGTCCAGGGGTGCCGTGAGATAATTTGATGATATTTTGAATTCATTTGTACACTTGAAAAGATATTATTTAGTATAATTTTAAACTTGAAGTACAAAGTTATTTTCAGTCAGTTCTAACCAAAATGGCTATTTATCTCAACGTTTTCCTCGCAACATAATCACTAAAATATCGTCACTGTCGGGCAGAAACCTCGTATCTCCAAGTTTCAAATGTGTACGTCTTTTGCCCTGCTTCATCATACAAAACTAGTGAAAACAGCACACAACGCCTCACAATGCGAGGCGTTGTGTGCTTGTAGATCTGCTGTTTTCACTAGTTTAGTACATTTTATAGATGATAAATACAAAACGAACGGTTTTGGACATACATGGTTTGAACCCGACACCTACAATATTCTATAAATATAAGGTGCTGGGAGTGAAAATTATATATAGGGGTGCCTCGGATTAAAAATACATATTTATGGGGTGCCCGGAGACAAAAAAGTTTGGGAACCCCTGCTGTACGTGTACATATATACTGCATACTGTATAACCACCACCTTCCCACCTGCCTACAAACCTGCACACCCACATAACCACATGCATACATACACAGACCTATTACACTGCTTTTTGGATATGAGCATTTTTTGTAGTTTGCTTTGAAGACCAACTGAGATGGAGATTCTTTTCAGCATAGGGCATTCCAAATCCTCCATACTCTGAGAGTATACAAAAGGGTTAATTTGATTTTCAGAGAAAAAAGAAATATCATTGTGGAATTTACAGCGCACATTGCGGTCCCATACTGTAGATCATGGTTCTAAGCCTGATGACTTTGGGGTGGGGGTGGTCTCCAAATGACAGTGAAGTGATACTTTAAGGACTAAACAAAAGAGACCATTACTGCATCAAAAGTAATCAACAAATTACCGGTATACTATACAAACATTTGTAATTTTGCCAACATTGTCAAATTACATAAGAAAGAAACATTTGCAATAGCAAAATTGTGAAAATAGATCTAAATGCTTTTTATTATATATTTAATTTATCTGTGGAACAGAGTCAAACAAAATGTAATGCCTCAACTCCTACAATTCCAAGAGCCTGTCAGGGCTGGAGGGTCCCCAGTTCAAATACGATTCTTTTGGGGGTCACGGCCTGAAAAGGTTGAAAACCACTGCCATATAGATAATATAAAACTGGGGGTACTTGAAAAGAAGAAGGTTGAGAATCACTGTGCTTATATACGTTTAAACAAGCCCAGGATAAAACTGACTAACTTAATCAACGTTGTATTCCAGGTCGACGTGGCTAATGTGTTGTATGACACTGTGATGGAGTTGGAAGAGATCAGTGACCAGTACGCCGTGGTCAGGAAACCTAAAGGTCGCCAGGGGAGGCCAAACATGGAAGCACCTGTGAGCCCAACAGAGGACGACCAATATTCAATGGTCATGCATCACTAAAGCCTGATTTAAACTTTGCTGTTGTGACAAAAAAAACATTGTGAGCTTGTAGATGTGCTATTTATGTCGCAACCGGCTTGCATCAAACTATTAGATTAACAGTGGTGGAAAGTATACTAAGTACATCTCTAGGCCTATTCAATACTGTACTTACTTAAGTACAGTTTTGAGGTGTTTTTTACTTTACTGGAGTATTTCCCCATTTTCAATTGGCCTACTTTTATTTCTACACTAATCTCTGATCCAAATATTGTAATTTTACACCACTGCAATTATTTGAAAACTTCAGTTACTAGTTCCATTTTAGATTTTGATTATTATTACAAAAATGCATTAACCACTTTAGCCTTATATTAAGCCTTAAGCGTTGTGAGTTTGTATATCTGCTATTTTCTAAAGATTTGTACATATTGAACTTGAAATGGGACATTCTTTATAATGAGTACTTTTACTTTTGGTACTTAAAGTATAAGTAACTGTCTTTAGACTACCTTTTCCACCACAGTAGAAGTTTTATTAGGGGCTCTCAGCTGCAGTTGAGTAAATGAAGTACCACTCCCCCAAAAGACAATTCATTCTTGATAATTTTACGTTTTATAAAATCATGTAACTATTGTTGACATGTGATGACAAGTTTGAGCTGTTATTGTTTATGAATCAAGTTTGGCTTTATTTGCTAATTAAGTCAAATTTGGGCAAATGTATGTTGATGATGATGATGATGATTATGATTACTATGATGATGATTTGAACCTGGTTGTCTGTTCATACTGGAAATGTAATTTGTTACACATGCTCCAACAATGATTAAAAATACGATCAAATCCTATGAAAAGCATGAAATGGAGGTTTATCTTATCAGCAGTTTTATATACAGTATGCGGTATGTAAACCATATGGCAGCCTGTGTTTTATTCTTCTTCTCAGTGCTGACAAACAACTGACATTTTGTCTTTTGTCTGCACCTAATGAAATATGAGGTCCAGAGCTTCCTTTTAACCATAACATTGCAGATCTACAAGCTCAAATAACATGTTGTTTAAGGACAGGCTGTGAGCTTGTGTAGCTCAGCTATTTTCAGCAAAGAGATTCGTTGTAGAGTAGAGGGAAAAAAGGAGGAGACCAAGTTGAGGTGTCCTTTTAGTTACCTTTTCCTATGCAGTCTTTAATCAATCAATGAGCAAAACATACAGAACTAGAAATATTGTTCCTACAAAACAGTGTGGGCTCGCATGGAATACCATGTGGAATACCTATGTATGGGCATAAAGATCTACCCAACGGGTCTCTCTTCCTCTCTCTCTAGACTTATTTCCGATTGGAAATGCATTGGATGCTTAAAGTTAAATATTTCAAAAACTACAAAAGATTTCATGTGGGTGTTATTTATCTCAGGTCGCACTTGTTGGTGGTGATGTCACCAAGAACGCTGCTACCTCATTGGCTAAACCTTGTACTGTTGGCCAGTTTTGAGGAGAATAACCTTACTATATAAATATTTGGGAGAACATACTGGTCTCGCTTTCATCGGGCCCACAATTAAAGAGATTAGATCACAATATATTAAAGGTCATTAGTGCTATGGTTATTCTGATATTCCTTGTGTTACAGCAGATCAGTGGTCCAAGGTACAGCAACACCATCTCATACTGTATGTTGTCGTTTAAATGGCCTGTCTTGGTTTAAAGCCCACTCACCACGACAAGGTTCAGGCCGAGAGTGGGGGACACACGGGGGAGAGGGGACACAGGACAGAACACATGGGGAGGGGTGACAAGACAAGACAAACTCTGGCGAGACAACATGAAACAGATATGTATACAACATGGTTACAATAAGATACATATTTACACATATCCATCCAAACATTCATGTACATGAGATTTCAAGGAAGGTGCATGAGACAAACAATAACAACAATTAACTTAAGTGGCTGTCTCACAGATGAGGCACATCTTGTCAAAGGATCTTTCCAGTGTGGTTTGTCTTTGTATTATCCTGCACACATCTGACACGCCCCTTTGCATCAGGTATCATCTGTGTGACTACTCTGTCTCTTCCAAAACAAGTCAGCAAGACACTTCACTTGCTTCCAACTTTAGCGTGCATCCTTTGTGAACATTCCAAGTGGCGTGACAGTCTGTTCCTTCATTAGCAATAGTTAGAAGTCAATGGCTCAAGATCTGTTGGATGAACATACTATTATTTTCCTCTCAGAACAAATCTGTCTCTCCCAGATCCCTCCATAGTGATACCTGGCAGGTGGATTGAACACAGTGAGAGCTGGCAGGAGGATTGAACAGCCACTGTATTGTTTTTTGCATCATGAGTGTGTCCCGGATCTTCCGCTGGTTCCACTGATGAAGGGTTTCTCGCAGCTCACACTCGGCCGCGTTCGATTAGTTTGATTATCAGAAAGCATGATGGATACTTACCTTGTCTGCACAGAATGTGACGGATAGCGTTCAGGCAAGAATTAGTGTGCAATGTGTGCACTACTTCCAGATGTCCTGCTCTGGCCGAGAGGCATGTCAAAAGAACTCTGCACCCTTTCACAGTACCGTGACGCTGCTTCACATCTAATGGTCCAAAATAGTCCACCTCCATGTTTGTGAACGGTGACATGCAGGTAATAATGTGTCTTGAGGTATGTTTGCCATATTCAATCCTAGTGCCTTGCCTTTGATTATTCTCCAGGTAATACATCCTGGTTGCCGGAACCTCCTCACTACAGAGTTTGCTGAGGGGGACATATATATATGTATGTAGGCCTATTGTCTCAGCTTGTGGTCATCTTCAATTTGAACTTGTCAGGTCTATTTGGCCACCAACTCTCTGGTTCCTGCAGGATCAGTCCTCTTGGTGCACAGTCAGATGGATTTTCGGAGGTAATGACGTATTTCCGTCTTGGTTGGTATGGGTGTTACATCGTGCAGTGAAGAAGCTTGGGAGCTCTTTTGGGTCAAACAGCCTCTAGAAGCCCATTGGCTCTGTGTCTCTACATTTGCTGATGTTTGGCTGAAACACAAATCCTTGTGTTGGCAGTTGAAGTCTCCTGCATAGATGGCAGGTGCAGGTACCAGTGGGAGTGGCGAGTTCACATTGTCATGTGTCTTCTACAGACCATCTTCATCCTCCTCCTTCTAAGACCTCATGGAAAGAGGATTTAGGAGGTGTTAGGAGGTGGTGTTAGAAGGTGGTGTTAGAAAGAGGTGTTAGGAGGGGGTGGTGTTAGAAAGAGGTGTTAGAAGGAGGTGGTGTTAGAAAGAGGTGTTAGAAGGAGGTGGTTTTAGAAAGAGGGGTTAGAAGGTGGTTGTGGAAGGTGATCTGTAGAAGACACATGACAATGACAAGTTCAGCCAAACATCAGCAAATGTAGAGAAAACAAAATAACAGCATTATCTATTCAATCTTCTTTTGCGTAACATCAGAGGTCCAACTCTGTGTTGCATAGCCATGCCCGCATCTCAGGTCCTAGGTTGATGAGGCTTGCTTCCAAGGGTGGTCTGTATAAGGGGCATGTGGTGATTATATGGTCGGCAGTTTGCTCAGGGTCACCGCACTCGCATGCCACACTCTCCGCCAGGCCCCACTTCATTGATGTTTTAAAGCGACCAACCCCAGTTCGTAGGCGGTTCAGTGTGGTTCATTTCCGGCGTGGTAGGTCGTCTCCTCCTATGGCACCACCTCCTAGGTCCCTGATGTAGCGATGGATGCGGGAGGGCCCGGCTGGCTCCCACTCCTGCTTCCAAGCTGCTGCCAACCATGCATCTCTGGATATGTCCCCAGAGGTGGAGTTGAGCATCTCATGTCTAATGATCTTTACAGAATGACGCACAAACAACCTTCATCATGAAAACAATCAACTTAAGTGTCTGTCACACAGATGAGGCATAGCTTATAAACAAGTCCTTCCAGTGTGCTGTCGTTGGCTTGTCCTGTACAAATCTGACCAGCTGCTTTGCATCAGGTTTCATCGGTGTGACTCTACCCCATCTCTCCTTTTGTGAACAGTCCAAGATCGATGACTGGC
Source organism: Nannobrachium achirus (assembly GCF_963921795.1). Classification (NCBI taxonomy): domain Eukaryota; kingdom Metazoa; phylum Chordata; class Actinopteri; order Myctophiformes; family Myctophidae; genus Nannobrachium; species Nannobrachium achirus. The sequence goes on along the minus strand of NC_137822.1, from coordinate 11,309,346 downwards.
TTCTTCAAGTCTGTAGTAATCGCAGACGACGTGCTGTCAATATTGGGCACAAGCCACAGCTGATGGGGTAGGTTCTGCCAGGTATTCTGGACTGCATTTCCCAGTAGGTGGGACCTTGTGTGCACTGATCCACAGCTGCACGTGTCATGTTGTGTAGTTCCAGACTTTCATGCGTTGCACCTCCCTTGTTCACACACAGTCTATTAAGTGACTTCCAGACTGTCCAGCCAAGGTTGTGGCCACTATAGCGAGGCTTTCCATTGGTGTGATTCCCCTGTCCAACCATTCAGGAGCTTGTGTGTCGTTGACTTGCCAGTCATCTTCCCAGATGTTGGCCCTTGCTTCTTCTTTGATTGTTGATTTGACAGTGGAGGGCAGGACTGTCTGCATAAAACTGAGCCTGCGTGGGGGGGCTACCTGGTAATGCAAGGCGTGTATAATACCCCTCTCCTGTGTTCTTCCTTCATCTTGAGCAATATGCATTATTCTGATGTGTGGGGGAGAGATGCCAGCTATTCCCAACCGGCCCTTCTTCACGCAAAATGCAAAAAAAGAAAGAAAATAAATGAATAATTTGTTCAAATTGCATGGGGGGTTGAATTCATAAGGCCGGATGACTCTTGAGGTCTTCTAAGTCCACTGTATGTGCAATGTATTCTTCCAGACTTCCTCAACCTTGAGGTTTGAGATCCATACCGTCTCTGTCGGATATCTATGGACATGTTCATTCCGGTAGGTCATTCAGGGGTCAAAGCAGTAGGGATCCATGGCCAAAGAGGAATATATGCCAGTAAAGCATTGTTTGATATTATTTGCGATTTGAGATTAACATAAAGCCAGTAGGTCAGTCAGGGGGTCAAACGTATTCGCTGACAGCTTCCACAGGTGGTTCTTCTTCGACTTTGAGTTTTAGTCATGGCATGGCTTACGATTCAAAGCAGTAGGGATCTATGGCCAAAGAGGAATACATGCTAGTAAATTATTGTTTAATATTATTTGTGATTTGAGGTTAACATAAAGCCAGGTCATCTTCAATTCAATTCAATTTGCACTTGTCAGGTCAATTTGGCCAGCTCAGGATATTCAATAAGTGAGAAGGCATCAGTCTTCTTGATGCACAGTCAGATTAATTATCTGAGATGCCAACATATTCCCTTTGCTGACGGCATATGCCAGGTCTGGGTTGGTGTGGGTGTTACATTGTGCAGTGAAGAAGCTTGGGGGCTCTTTTGTGTCAAACAACAGCCGCTAGAAGCCCATGGGCTCTGTATCTCTACATTTGATGTTTAGCTGTAACCCCAATCCTTGTGTTAGCAGTTGAAGTGCCCTGCATAGATGGCAGGTGCAGGTACCAGTGAGAGTGGCGAGTTCACATTGTCATGCGTTTTCTACAGATCAGCTTCCACCACAACCACTAAGACCTCATGGAAAGAGGTGGTGTTAGTAGGTGGTGTTAGAAGGTGGTGTTAGAAAGAGTGGTTAGAAGGAGGTGGTGTTAGAAAGAGGTGTTCGAAGGAGGTGTTAGAAGATTTGGGGTTAGAAAGAGGTGTTAGAAAGAGGTGGTGGAAGCTGATCTGGAGAAGACACATGCCAATGTGAACTCCCCACTCCCTCTGGTACCTGCACCTGCCATCTATGCAGGGAACTTCAACCGTTAACACAAGGATTGGGGTTACAGCTAAACATCAAATGTAGAGAAACAGAGCCCATGGGCCTCTAGAGGCTGTTGTTTGAACCAAAAGAGCCCCCAAGCTTCTTCACGGCACAATGTAACACCCATACCAAAGAGTAATATATGCCAGTAAAGCGTTGTTTGATATTATTTGCGATTTAAGCTTCTCTTCTTCTTTCATGTATCATCCTCAAATGTCCAACTCAGTATTGTGTAGCCACGCCCTTGTCTCTGGTCCCACTTGGAAGAGGCCGGCCTCAGAAGGTGGTCTGTACAAGGGGCAGGTGTTAATTATGTGCTTTGCAGACTGCTCAGGCTCGCCACACTTGCATGCTGCACTGTCTGCCAAGCGCCACTTCTTCACAGCTGATTTGAAGCAGCCGACTCCAGTGCGCAGGCAGTTCAATAGAGTCCATTGCCGGTGTGGTAGGTACTCTCCTTCAACGCCTGCTCCCGGATCCCAGATGTAGTGGTGATGATGTGGACAAGTCCTCCAGGATGGAGCGAAGCAGCTCTTGTGCAGCCTTGTTGTAAAGGTGGCAGGACTTGTCTGTTTGGAGGCTTTGTATCCACTTTAGTGTTGTGCAGGATATGCCAGTTGTGTATCTGGGCTTTCCTTGCCAGCGTGAGGGTAGCGTCCTCTCGTCTGAGGTGACAATTCCTGCAAGGACTGGCAGGTAGGACACAGGAGTAGGCTTCAGGCGGCCAGTTATGGTTCAGAGAGAGTTGTTGATTACAGTGTCAACCTTTTTGACATGTGGGATTTAAGCTTAACATAAAGCCAGTCCAAGGTCTGTTGTGCCAAATGCATTGCAGGAGTCAAATTGGATTTGATTACGGGTTTGAAAGAAGGAATGAAGATGGTTCTTTTCGACTTTGAGTTCTAGTCATCTCATGGCTTAAGAGGCAAAGCAGTAGGGGTCTAACTTCACCTCCATCTTGGTTGTTGTTCTCATAAGCCCATGATGTTCTCTGGGCATTGAAGTCGCAGATGCTGATGTGAAATTTTCTCTTGCATCTTTCTGGTAGTTCTGTGTACAGAAAGGGGGTTGCGGGTGATGTGAGAGATTTGGGAGGGCAACCGTGATGGTTTCCATGTGCACTTCCATAGTTTGAGTCCAGACTTCCTCAAGCTTGAGGTTTGGTTTGCCGAGAACAGCTGATCCATACCGTCTCTGTCGGATATCTATGGCCATTGTCATTCCAGTAGGTCATTAACATAAAGCCAGTAGGTCAGTCAGGGTGTCAAACGTATTCGCTGACAGCTTCCACAGGTGGTTCTTCTTCGACTTTGAGTTTTAGTCATGGCATGGCTTACGATTCAAAGCAGTAGGGATCTATGGCCAAAGAGGAATACATGCTAGTAAATTATTGTTTAATATTATTTGTGATTTGAGGTTAACATAAAGCCAGGTCATCTTCAATTCAATTCAATTTGCACTTGTCAGGTCAATTTGGCCAGCTCAGGATATTCAATAAGTGAGAAGGCATCAGTCTTCTTGATGCACAGTCAGATTAATTATCTGAGATGCCAACATATTCCCTTTGCTGACGGCATATGCCAGGTCTGGGTTGGTGTGGGTGTTACATTGTGCAGTGAAGAAGCTTGGGGGCTCTTTTGTGTCAAACAACAGCCGCTAGAAGCCCATGGGCTCTGTATCTCTACATTTGATGTTTAGCTGTAACCCCAATCCTTGTGTTAGCAGTTGAAGTGCCCTGCATAGATGGCAGGTGCAGGTACCAGTGAGAGTGGCGAGTTCACATTGTCATGTGTTTTCTACAGATCAGCTTCCACCACAACCACTAAGACCTCATGGAAAGAGGTGGTGTTAGGAGGTGGTGTTAGAAGGTGGTGTTAGAAAGAGTGGTTAGAAGGAGGTGGTGTTAGAAAGAGGTGTTCGAAGGAGGTGTTAGAAGATTTGGGGTTAGAAAGAGGTGTTAGAAAGAGGTGGTGGAAGCTGATCTGGAGAAGACACATGCCAATGTGAACTCCCCACTCCCTCTGGTACCTGCACCTGCCATCTATGCAGGGAACTTCAACCGTTAACACAAGGATTGGGGTTACAGCTAAACATCAAATGTAGAGAAACAGAGCCCATGGGCCTCTAGAGGCTGTTGTTTGAACCAAAAGAGCCCCCAAGCTTCTTCACGGCACAATGTAACACCCATACCAAAGAGTAATATATGCCAGTAAAGCGTTGTTTGATATTATTTGCGATTTAAGCTTCTCTTCTTCTTTCATGTATCATCCTCAAATGTCCAACTCAGTATTGTGTAGCCACGCCCTTGTCTCTGGTCCCACTTGGAAGAGGCCGGCCTCAGAAGGTGGTCTGTACAAGGGGCAGGTGTTAATTATGTGCTTTGCAGACTGCTCAGGCTCGCCACACTTGCATGCTGCACTGTCTGCCAAGCGCCACTTCTTCACAGCTGATTTGAAGCAGCCGACTCCAGTGCGCAGGCAGTTCAATAGAGTCCATTGCCGGTGTGGTAGGTACTCTCCTTCAACGCCTGCTCCCGGATCCCAGATGTAGTGGTGATGATGTGGACAAGTCCTCCAGGATGGAGCGAAGCAGCTCTTGTGCAGCCTTGTTGTAAAGGTGGCAGGACTTGTCTGTTTGGAGGCTTTGTATCCACTTTAGTGTTGTGCAGGATATGCCAGTTGTGTATCTGGGCTTTCCTTGCCAGCGTGAGGGTAGCGTCCTCTCGTCTGAGGTGACAATTCCTGCAAGGACTGGCAGGTAGGACACAGGAGTAGGCTTCAGGCGGCCAGTTATGGTTCAGAGAGAGTTGTTGATTACAGTGTCAACCTTTTTGACATGTGGGATTTAAGCTTAACATAAAGCCAGTCCAAGGTCTGTTGTGCCAAATGCATTGCAGGAGTCAAATTGGATTTGATTACGGGTTTGAAAGAAGGAATGAAGATGGTTCTTTTCGACTTTGAGTTCTAGTCATCTCATGGCTTAAGAGGCAAAGCAGTAGGGGTCTAACTTCACCTCCATCTTGGTTGTTGTTCTCATAAGCCCATGATGTTCTCTGGGCATTGAAGTCGCAGATGCTGATGTGAAATTTTCTCTTGCATCTTTCTGGTAGTTCTGTGTACAGAAAGGGGGTTGCGGGTGATGTGAGAGATTTGGGAGGGCAACCGTGATGGTTTCCATGTGCACTTCCATAGTTTGAGTCCAGACTTCCTCAAGCTTGAGGTTTGGTTTGCCGAGAACAGCTGATCCATACCGTCTCTGTCGGATATCTATGGCCATTGTCATTCCAGTAGGTCATTAACATAAAGCCAGTAGGTCAGTCAGGGTGTCAAACGTATTCGCTGACAGCTTCCACAGGTGGTTCTTCTTCGACTTTGAGTTTTAGTCATGGCATGGCTTACGATTCAAAGCAGTAGGGATCTATGGCCAAAGAGGAATACATGCTAGTAAATTATTGTTTAATATTATTTGTGATTTGAGGTTAACATAAAGCCAGGTCATCTTCAATTCAATTCAATTTGCACTTGTCAGGTCAATTTGGCCAGCTCAGGATATTCAATAAGTGAGAAGGCATCAGTCTTCTTGATGCACAGTCAGATTAATTATCTGAGATGCCAACATATTCCCTTTGCTGACGGCATATGCCAGGTCTGGGTTGGTGTGGGTGTTACATTGTGCAGTGAAGAAGCTTGGGGGCTCTTTTGTGTCAAACAACAGCCGCTAGAAGCCCATGGGCTCTGTATCTCTACATTTGATGTTTAGCTGTAACCCCAATCCTTGTGTTAGCAGTTGAAGTGCCCTGCATAGATGGCAGGTGCAGGTACCAGTGAGAGTGGCGAGTTCACATTGTCATGCGTTTTCTACAGATCAGCTTCCACCACAACCACTAAGACCTCATGGAAAGAGGTGGTGTTAGGAGGTGGTGTTAGAAGGTGGTGTTAGAAAGAGTGGTTAGAAGGAGGTGGTGTTAGAAAGAGGTGTTCGAAGGAGGTGTTAGAAGATTTGGGGTTAGAAAGAGGTGTTAGAAAGAGGTGGTGGAAGCTGATCTGGAGAAGACACATGCCAATGTGAACTCCCCACTCCCTCTGGTACCTGCACCTGCCATCTATGCAGGGAACTTCAACCGTTAACACAAGGATTGGGGTTACAGCTAAACATCAAATGTAGAGAAACAGAGCCCATGGGCCTCTAGAGGCTGTTGTTTGAACCAAAAGAGCCCCCAAGCTTCTTCACGGCACAATGTAACACCCATACCAAAGAGTAATATATGCCAGTAAAGCGTTGTTTGATATTATTTGCGATTTAAGCTTCTCTTCTTCTTTCATGTATCATCCTCAAATGTCCAACTCAGTATTGTGTAGCCACGCCCTTGTCTCTGGTCCCACTTGGAAGAGGCCGGCCTCAGAAGGTGGTCTGTACAAGGGGCAGGTGTTAATTATGTGCTTTGCAGACTGCTCAGGCTCGCCACACTTGCATGCTGCACTGTCTGCCAAGCGCCACTTCTTCACAGCTGATTTGAAGCAGCCGACTCCAGTGCGCAGGCAGTTCAATAGAGTCCATTGCCGGTGTGGTAGGTACTCTCCTTCAACGCCTGCTCCCGGATCCCAGATGTAGTGGTGATGATGTGGACAAGTCCTCCAGGATGGAGCGAAGCAGCTCTTGTGCAGCCTTGTTGTAAAGGTGGCAGGTCTTGTCTGTTTGGAGGCTTTGTATCCACTTTAGTGTTGTGCAGGATATGCCACTTGTGTATCTGGGCTTTCCTTGCCAGCGTGAGGGTAGCGTCCTCTCGTCTGAGGTGGCAATTCCTGCAAGGACTGGCAGGTAGGACACAGGAGTAGGCTTCAGGCGGCCAGTTATGGTTCAGAGAGAGTTGTTGATTACAGTGTCAACCTTTTTGACATGTGGGATTTAAGCTTAACATAAAGCCAGTCCAAGGTCTGTTGTGCCAAATGCATTGCAGGAGTCAAATTGGATTTGATTACGGGTTTGAAAGAAGGAATGAAGATGGTTCTTCTTCGACTTTGAGTTCTAGTCATCTCATGGCTTAAGAGGCAAAGCAGTAGGGGTCTAACTTCACCTCCATCTTGGTTGTTGTTCTCATAAGCCCATGATGTTCTCTGGGCATTGAAGTCGCAGATGCTGATGTGAAATTTCCTCTTGCATCTTTCTGGTAGTTCTGTGTACAGAAAGGGGGTTGCGGGTGATGTGAGAGATTTGGGAGGGCAACCGTGATGGTTTCCATGTGCACTTCCATAGTTTGAGTCCAGACTTCCTCAAGCTTGAGGTTTGGTTTGCCGAGAACAGCTGATCCATACCGTCTCTGTCGGATATCTATGGCCATTGTCATTCCAGTAGGTCATTCAGGGGTCAAACGTTTTCGCTGACGGCTTCCACAGATGGTTCTTCTTCGACTTCGAGTTCTAGTCATCTTATGGCTTACGATGCAAAGCAGTAGGGATCAATGACCAGAGATGAATACATGCCAGTAAAGCATTGTTTGATATTATTTGCGATTTGAGGTTTAACAAAGCCAGTCCAATGTCTGCTGTGCCAAATGACACTGCAGGAGTCAAATTGGATTTGATTACAGGTTTGAAAGATGACAGGATCTTACTGCATACTCCAGACAAGACTTGCTTATGAATGAACCCGTCATGCAAATTGATTCCTGAAAGAGAAATCTCATGGATACCCCCCACCCCCAATCAACACCAACAAACAACTAATTTAGAAAGCAACACATTTGCACTGCTTTTCATATCAAATAAAAGCTGCACAATGCACTGCTTTCCTCAGCTTCAGCTAGACAAATTTTGAACGCAATTGCGCAGTTGCACAACCGCAAAACATTGTTCGCTAAGTAATGGAGGCCTAAAATGACTAAAATGCCACTTACACAGTTGCGCAATGGCTGGTAGGTGAGGGCTAACAGTTAAATTACCTCAGCTACACAAATTATTTCCTTTGCTGACACGGCATAGGCCAGGTCTGGATTGGTATGGGTGTTACATTGTGCTGTGAAGAAGCTTGGGGGCTCTTTTGGGTCAAACAACAGCCGCTAGATGCCCATGATCTCTGTTTCTCTACATTTGATGTTTAGCTGTGACCCCAATCCTTGTGTTAGCAGTTGAAGTCCCCTGCCTAGATGGCAAGTGCAGGTACCAGTGGGAGTGGCAGGTCACATTGTCATGTGTCTTCTACAGACCATCTTCCACCACCACCACTAAGACCTCATGGAAAGAGGTGGTGTTAGAAGGTGGTGTTAGAAGGTGGTGTTAGAAAGAGTGGTTAGAAGGAGTTGGGATTAGAAAGAGGTGTTAGAAGGAGGTGTTAGAAGGAGGTGGTGGAAGCCGATCTGTTGAAGACATGACAATGTGAACTCGCCACTCCCACTCGTACCTGCACCTGCCATCTATGCAGGGAACTTCAACTGCAAACACAAGGATTGTGGTTACAGCTAAACATCAAATGTAGAGATACAGAGCCCATGGGCCTCTAGCGCCTGTTGTTTGTCCCAGAAGAGCCACACAAGCTTCTTCACTGCACAATGTAACACCCATACCAAAGAGTAATATTATGCCAGTAAAGCATTATTTGATATTGATATATTGATATTTTTATATGATGCCAATGTAATGGAGGCCTAAAATGACTAAAATGCCTCTTGCACAGGCTGGTAGGTGAGGGCTAACACTTAAATTCCCTCAGCTACACAAATTTAGAATGCATTTGCACAGTTGAGCAAACGCAAAAGCAATGGAAGCCTAAAATGACTAAACTTCCTCTTGCACAGTTGCGCAATGGCTGGTAGCTGAGGGCTAACCGTTAAATATAATGTACTTTTAAAAAAGACCCGTCTTCCATTTGTTAAAATTGCATGACGGGTTGAATTCATAGGGCCGGATGATTCTTGAGGTCTTCTAAGTACACTGTATGTATGTATGTACAATGTATTCTTCCAGACGGCGTCATGCAATTCTGCAAGATCAAAAAGGCCAACAAGCGGCAATCCTATGCATAGAGTTATAAGAAGAATAGAGAGGACACAATTATATTCTATAAGCGCGAGGAGGCGACGCCGGGTCCCGTCGTTGTCCACTACGGAGGCGGCCGCGGGGAGAGGCTGGTCGAGAGCCTTGTGAGAAACGTCAATTCAGACGTCATAATTGTGACAGCCCTAAATGGGGGTCCTACCAAGAGCCGTGTTCAGAAGAAACCCCCGGCGGGCACCAAGGTCAACGGGCACGAAACCACCGAAGACCAGACCGGCGGCACAGAGGAATCCTCCACTCCTCCCACGCAGACCAATCCACGGTTGGAGAGAGATCTCCAGATCTCCATCTCTAAGGGCATCCTCGGTTGGAGAGAGATCTCCAGATCTCCATCTCTAAGGGCATCCTCGGTTGGAGAGAGATATCCAGATCTCCATCTCTAAGGGCATCCTCGGGTGTAGTGGATAAATCTTATTCGCTCTGTAGTGGCACATCCTCTTTGCTCTGGCTGCGGCCACTCAGTAGGATTTGTAAAGAGTGGATCTCTGCTTTGTACAGATGCAATTCCTGCCGTACCTTTGAACTTTGACTATTGAGCGGCTGATGGGAGGGCTCAACAAAGTGCCAGTTCTTATACCGGCATTTAGGTCTGTCCCATTGGTTAGTGTCTATCACTGCCGGGTGACAGTTGAGTGACAGTTGAGCAGTGCTGTATTGAACCCTTGTGTATGTGGACCCTGTAACAGCACAACGACGCTCCGGTCGTCATCCTAACACCACTTCCTGGTTATCTCCACCGCACAGATGACTTCTTCTTGTCAACTTCATGTTCTGTAAAGACAAAAAAGAAAGAAGATCTTAGTAGCTTAAAGCCATACTGTGTAAGTTGCCCAACTAGTGGTCATTAGCCCTATAGCAAACCGCGGTCGCGTCCGCGTCTTTCGTCCGTTTTTCGTACCTTCAGACCCCCGCGTCTGCCTCCACCTCGCTGAGATCTATCTTTTAAGGGGTCCCTTGTTCCTGTGCGTTCAGTAATTCCAGAGATACGGACTCCTTCACCCTGCCTGGTAGGCGAAATTACCTAGAGAAGGGATGGTACAAACGGGCGACAACAAATATGGCTGCCATAGCGACCCCACTTCAAGATGCGCTGTGATTGGCCGGCAGTTGTATAACCCTCGCTGTGATTGGCCGGTAGTGTGATGACGCAATTTTGGCGCGAGATCCGGTCCACGGCAAGGATCTCAGTTTACATATAGAGAAGGCTTTACAGGCTGAAATTCACGGCGCGGATCTTCTAAAACTTTTGTGATTTAATAGTTAGGAGAATTTTAAGATTTGTTTTATAAAAAAAGTTACATAGTACAACTTTAATGACTAGTATGTAGTATTAAAATGTATATATTTTTTTATGTCCAATGTATTTGTATTTAGGTTCATAAAGATAACATGAGTATATAACTAAAAACGTTTGAAATGAAAACAAAAGGTTCGATTTCAGGATTACTGTTCAAAAATAAAAAATAAATATTCAGGATTCCAATTCAAAAGAAGCAAAAATAGCCGATCTACAAGCTCAAAACGCACCGCAGCGCGATGCGTTTTGAGCTTGTAGATCTGCTATTTTTGCTTCTTTTGTATAAGATACTAGAATGACAAAGTAGAACGTAGCAATGTGGCCCTCTGGAGTGAAGGTGGAAATATAGTGGCCCTCGCCATCATCAAAGTTGCCCACCCCTGAATTAAAGGGTGATGTCATAATATTGAGGCATACAATATATAAGGGCCATGAGAGGGGCCGTCTATGCCCACGATAACAAGGTATATATGGGGAGATTGTGATGTCTTATTGGCTGAAGGGTTACAAGGGATGATGAGTAAAAACGCAGGGAACAATAGTGTGTTGCCCACACTAATAAACACATGTTATCTTCATTATTTATCTATCAGTCAAGTTCTCCTCGACAGTACAAAGGCAGGGCCCTTAGCCAATGAGGTGCAGCCAAAGGGTAGATCTTTGTGCCCATACATGGTGTTACATGTGAGCCCACACTGTTTCGTAGGAACAGTATTTCTGGTTAGAAAGTTGCAATTCTGGGAAATTGCAAGTGTGGTTGCCTGACCAACAGCTTAACTTTTCTGTGCAGCCTTACAACCTGGTTAACATTACTCAAAATGTTTACAAAAAATCACACCCAACGTGAAGTGAGCGGTGGTCGTGCTTGCATAACGTCTGCAGACTAGGATTTGAGTCAAGGATGTACAGGCTATGCTACACACACACGTTTTGCTATGGCAAAACGCTGAGGAAAAAGGCTACAGACATACGACATATGACATCACTAGACAAACATGATGCTACGTACACACATTTTGCTATGGCAAAACGCTGAGGAAAAAGGCTACAGACACACGCACAGCCACTCTATGGAGCGGTTTACCACCGCTCAAAAATACTGTTGAAACAGTGTGGGCACGCATGTAACACCATGTATGGGCACAAAGATCTGCCCTTTGCAAGTGTGGTTGCTGACGTGACTATATTCTGCAGCGTTCTGTCATGTGAAGCTCAACCAATACTCCAGCTACCACCACTCCCAGATGTTTTCCCACCAATTTCCAATTGCACCTCATTGGCTAAGGGCCCTGCCTTTGTAATGTCGGGGAGAACTTGATAGATACACAAATAAATAAATAATGAAGATAACATACTGGTCTCGCCTTTCAGGCTAGCCCACAATTAGCCACATCTATGTACGTCTGTGTGTCTGTCTGCGCTTACATCCATCCAATGGGTTAAACCCCTGAACGCAGAGTGACGTCATTCAATGGGACCAGCATTGCTGTTCTTGGTGACGTCACCATCAACAAGTGCGGCCTGATATAAATTACAAGGCCCGCTCTGCTGGAGCATACGTAGGTCATACAAATCTATGCATGTCTGTGTGTGTTTTAGGGCATTAACAAAAAATCAAACCTCGGTTCGAAGTGAAGCGGTGAACTTTTATTCTATGTGTTCTAGAGTTATGAACTCTGTGATCTATACATCTATACAGTTATGGACTCTGTGATCTATTCATTCTTTATATATTCTGAATTCTACATTCTTTATATATTCTGAATGAATATATAAAGAATGGAGGGCTGAATTATCATGTGAAGCTTGACCAATCCTCAAAATATCCATTCATCTGACCAGGAGGGACACTACACACATATTCTGGACGTACAGGACAGATAAGGCCTATTCATTGTAAACTGAAATGGCCATATATGGACATGGGACACATTTTGCTTTTTGAAAAAGCCTATTCATTCTGGACTGATATTCTGGACGTACGGGACAGAAAAAACCTGTTCATTCTGGCCTGGAGTGACCGTATATGGACATGAGGTGACATACATTGTGTTTTTGAAAAACCCTGTTCATTCTGGACTGAGATCACCATATATGGGCGTGGGACACACAAAGCCACTCATAGGAAGCGGTTTTCACCGCTTCAAAAAGTCGACAAGCCGACTCAGTCGGCTTCATTACATAAGTCGAAAGTCAAAGTAAAAAAATAAAAACATTCCATTGTGAAAATAGCAGATCTACATGCTCACGTTGTGAGCATTTAGATCTGCTATTTTCTCAATTTCTGCCTCTATATACTTGACAATTTGGACAATTTGTCATTTTAGAGGTATTAAAAAGTCCTTAAAAGTCCTTAAATTGTCACTTTAGAAATGTGCAGATACCCTTTATACACTTAAACTTTATGTTGGTTTGTTTACTGTTGAGTGAGAAAACAATGTTGCACATTAAGTTAAATCATCTGGGGACCCCCCAAAATAATTGGGGGGGGTCGTGTGTGATGTGATGACATCATCAAACGATAAAGTCGGCTTCAACTCAACTTTTTACTGAGTCGAGTCGACTTGCAAAAATCACAAGTCGTTAATGCCCTAGTGTGTTTATGCCCGTGCGTAGCCAATCACAAGCTACAGCTGACAGCCTTTAAAGCAATGACTGTAAATAAGGACAGTAAAGAGTTTTAAATGTGATGAAAACTGTCATGAATGAAACACTCATCTAAAGTGCTGTTCCACTCATTCTGGAGCTGCACACTCTAGTGGAGTCCCCACAAGTTATTTTGCTCACCACTAGGGGGATGTACCCTCAAGCCCTTACCATGTTGACGTCACTTAAAGGAGCCTGAAACCCCGCCTCTATGTTCATTTTATCAGAATTCAGCTTATGAAAAGAAATCTAAAATGTAGGCGTGGTTATCTGTTGTTGAGGGCAAGGGGGCGGAGTAATGCGTGCATATCATTATATTCTGAAAGTAGCCACACAGACTGAGCTGTCCGCACTTGCTGTCAGCATTTCAGAAACCATAAATAATAACTGGAAGAACACAGAAATAGCTACAGAGATAGCATAAAGCTCTGAATCCACAAGCCTATGGGCAAATTGAACCATATCATTGCTCCCTATCACAAGTGACTCATTTATATAATATATATTTATAGAAAAAGTGATTTTGGGTTTCAAGCAGCTTTAAGTCAGTGAGTCAACAAGGCTTAGGGAGGACATTTGAATTGTGCCAGAACTGTGAGCTTGTAGATCAATGTAAAAACATAATGTGGCAGATTTTCAACACATGCAGTCATTTTTCAAAAAGTTTGCACAGAACACAATTACATTTATTCTACCACTGCCTACTTCGTCAAATTATATCAAAACTAGGTAACAATATTTACATTGTAATTCATTCATAACTTATTCAAAAAAGAAATGTGAGCCCATAATTCACGAGGGGTTGTTCCTGGAGGCGTGGCATAGTGGTATATTAGGCCTAGAAGAATTATTGAATGCTTTAGCTATTGAAAAATAGCATATATACAAGATCTGCGTGTAGATCTGCTATTTTTGAAAAAGTCGTGAAAATGTGTAACCTGACTTTCGCCAGATGGTGGCAGCATTGCGTATATAACGCTCTGCTTTTACCATCTGGGCTTGCTCGGCCAGAGTTGATAACACTCGTAAAGTCCCGGGCCGGACCAATCAGCGGCAGCTATGGGCGGGCTCTGAGCGGCTCTGAGCCAATAGAGTCTGATTGCAGACCACGTGGAAACCCAGGAAGCGGATTCTGGGTGCAACGTCATGCAGACAGGCCAATATGAGTGGTTGGAGTTGGCACTCCCAGACTGTGATAGAAACGGCCACATCCAATCACCTGCTACAGAAATTCAAAAAATGGCCCGCCCCTTACATCGAGTCTGCCCGAGAGAGCCCAGATGTAAGGCAGAGCGTTACGCACTGCTGCAACTATCTGGCGAAAGTCAGGTTAGAAAATGTGTGCAAATCTTTGAATATTTGTATTTTTAAAGTGAACGTTTGCAACTAAAATTTTGCTTCTGGGTGGTCCCTGGAACTAGATATTTTGAGATGGGGGTCCGTGGCCAAATAAATATCATTTTGGGGGATCCTTCACATGATAAGGTTTGAGAACCACTGACATAGTCGTCTCTCAAGAACAGGCTAACTGAGCTCCAGTTAAGTGAAAAGGACATTTTCTTTGACGATGGCTGGTCAGATTGCTGACACAGAAACTAGGGTTTTTCAAAAAAACCTTAGAAGGATTCAAAAGACACTTATAGAATCGGGTACAAATTTTAATTTTCAAGATTTTTCAAAAAATAGCAGATCTAGAGCTGTGAGCTTGTATATCTGCTATTTTTCAATAGTTAAAGCATAAAATAATGATACACAATAATGTGTACCCGTTCTAAATGGGTTAATAGATCCTGGCTTTGTAAATGAGGGTACAGATATGGCAAAGTTTGAGATCCCATAAAGTTCATTTAGGAACATTTTTAGAGGTGGTGGGGAAAATGATCACCATGTAGTGTTATTGATCAGAGATTCGTTTTTCTGAGAATTAAACCGCACTTTGGATGTGTGGAGTGCAACTTTAACCATACACTGTTTATGCTGGACAATGTAACTGAACAAGGTAGAGCAGGGGCGTCAATTGGGTATGGCAGGGGTATGCAGTTGCCATACCCTGGGTCCAGGGGGTAAAATAAAAGTCACTTTTAAATATAAATCCATGAATGTCTCTTTGTCTATCTGCGCTGGTTATTATGTTGTTAAATTACAATAAAATAACTACAAATGCAACGTTTAACAAATTGGTCACTTTAACAAGGTATTATAATTATATTCTCCCCATCTTGACAGAATGGTATATTCCCAGGCGCAATTCATTATTGTTAATTGTGGCACGTTTACTAACATGCCAAGTTTAACTGCATTTGAAAAACCATTCCAGGCTTCCATATTCAGCCCAAGAGCAGAAACGGGGGAAACATATCCACAAGTTTCCGCGGGAGTTTACTGGAGACTATCAGGACCAAACTTCCGGGTTTAAAAGCAGACATACAAGCTCACGTCACGTCGCAGATGCAACCCGTTGTGAGCTTGTAAATCGGCGGCGGAACCTCGGTGCAGACGTTTGCGCAATGCACTATGGGGCGTAGGAAACTCGTGGATAATGTACTCCTTAAAATAAATGTATCATGCCTGTTGCTAAGGTATGGCAACATGACTGGTGTCTTGCACGCGTGCCTTAACGCGCGTGCAAGACACCGGTCATGTTGCCATACCTTAGCTTTTTCTGAACTGACGCCACTGAGGTAGAGTTCCCCAATAGGCTCTATGCACAGCAGACATATAGGAGAAAAGCTGGGTCTCTTCTCACTTCCTTCAGAGGTGTTACCAATGATCTCCATGAAGGCTCTGTTCCATTTCATGTAGCACAGTGGTTCTCAAACCTTTTATTTCAAGGACCCCCGTAATAACTAAATGTACAAATGGAACCAAATGGACCATTGAGGGTCCAATTGGTTCCATTTGTACACTCTCAGGGTTACACACCTTTTTAAGGGGTCATTTGGAGCCCCCAAGGAACCATGAGGGTCCCTGGACCACACTTTGAGACCCACTGGTGTAGCAGAGTGTTTCCAGTGAGCAAACATGAAACAACATCAGCACCCTGACTCTGTTTGGAGCCTTCATTAGTATCATTGGTAACACTGATTCTGTTTGGAGCCTGCTTTAGTATCATTGGTAACACATGTGAAGGAAGTGAGAAGACACCCAACTTCCAGGCCCGGATCTACCATATGGGCTCTTTGGGCACATGCCCAGGGGCCCCTGGTCATCAAGGGCCCTCCAAGATGGTTAAAAAAAATGTTTAATCAGAATGAAATACATGATATCCGCCACCCCTGACACAAATGCTGTAAGAATGCTGCTGAAAAGTGCTGATTGTGTGTTAAATACAATGTACAATATTTCATGAAAGTCAAATCAACTGATTAAAACTCCGCCGGGCCACGCAGTGCCAACTACTGCTGCAGATGTTATATTGGACCTACATGCCTACGTATGCCTACAAAACATTTTGCACTAACATCAGTACACTCCTATCTATATGCAATTTACAACCTGCATAGAATTCTGCGTTCATTGAAACTGATAACTTTGACTGGGGAGAAAGTATGGGAGAGAAGTGGGCTATTGCTTATTGATTCTAATGATCATTAGGCCTACATCCTAGTGTAAAAGAATATATTTCTAAAGAACAACAACAATAAAGGTTGTTATTTATAGCCTGTCAAAATCAATTGTAAATGTGACATTTTGGTGTCATAAATAATTAAACTAAATGTTGACATGACACAATGACTATCATAATTAAACTAAATGTTGATAATATGACACAATGACTATCATAATTAAACTAAATGTTGATAATATGACACACTAACTATCATAATTAAACTAAATGTTGATAATATGACACACTGACTATCATAATTAAACTAAATGTTGATAATATGACACACTGACTATCATAATTAAACTAAATGTTGATAATATGACACAATGACTATCATAATTGAACTAAATGTTGATAATATGACACAATGACTATCATAATTGAACTAAATGTTGATAATATGACACATTGCCTATCATAATTAAACTACATGTTGACATTACACATTCAATGACTATCATAATTAAACTAAATGTTGACATGACACACTGACTATCATAATTAAACTAAATGTTGATAATATGACACACTGACTATCATAATTAAACTAAATGTTGATAATATGACACACTGACTATCAAGAAGATACAAACATGGCACTTCATGTCAAAAAGGTTGCCGGCCCCTGGTCTATTAGGTATGGGTTCAGAATGAACAGAACCAGAGGCTGATGTAACAAACATGTCAAGTTTATGTAGAAAAATAATGTTAAAATACAGAAGGGAAGAGGGTTTATTATAGCTGTGGGAACTCCCAACTAAGCAATTTGGGGGTTAAAACACGTTCAAATGACGTCTTCGCCCTAACCGGGCGTCTAGCTAGATCCGGTCTGTGACGAGTTTAAATTTTAAAGTTTTTTCAACGGCTATACATCACCGTCATTTAAACGCCTTTAGCGGCCCCTAGCGGCCGCCGAAAGTAGTGAAAATGATGGCAGCCAGCAGGGTTTAAAATCACTATTCCTTGGTTCTGAGAGCCGTATGCTATCTGAACCACCGCAGCTGATCGTATTTGTAATGGATTCTTGCACTGTTATTATTTGACACAGGGAGTCGACGGGGTTCGAACTCGGGACCTTCTGACAATGAGACCTGCG
Source organism: Nannobrachium achirus (assembly GCF_963921795.1). Lineage (NCBI taxonomy): Eukaryota > Metazoa > Chordata > Actinopteri > Myctophiformes > Myctophidae > Nannobrachium > Nannobrachium achirus. Next base: position 11,291,995 of record NC_137822.1, on the reverse strand, counting down.
CGCTACCGCTGGACCACGGCAACACATTGTAACTTACATGTGTCCAGCAGCTATTAGTAGTTGATCGCCTCCCGCTGTTCGTTTTACGTCAGTGCATTTTGTTTGACAACACAAACTAACTTTATATTGATGGATAGCTATAAAACGATTTTATTTAATCATTATCGTATGCTGGGGGTGGGGATGTGGCTGCAGTCTTGTGTGTTTGTCTGTTGGTGTCAGAATTAATTATGTAACTCAGAGAAGTAATAGTATATGCTGTCATGAGCAGTACCACGGCATTATGCCATTATTTATTACACTTTTAGAATTTTTCAAAGGTATTGCACAGCACGTCTTTTAGACGCCTAAAAGATGTACAATGCTCAGTGGATGCAATTAAACTACAACTATTAAGGTAGAACCGGGATGAGATACTGTTAGCATCTGATAATGAACAACTTGATAAAAATGTATTTAAAAAAAAAGATGGTCTAACACACGCTACAACTCAACTAGACTATATAGTGAAATTGGCTCTTAAAATTACTTTAGTCCAATATTTGAAAACCAGGTGTGGATATTAAAGCTGTTTTTTTTAATCAACAAGTATGGAATAATGGATTAAATGTAATCAGCTACAATCAGTCTATAGACAGACTGACGATAGACGGTTCAAATGAGGGCTAAACATAACCATTGGGCTAAATGACGGCTAGTGTTTACTGGGTCATGATGCTAAAAGTGGGAGTGAAGGCTTCAGGGCCTACTGGGTCCTCTCTAAACCAGTGGTTCTCAACCTTTTCAGGCTGTGACCCCCAAAATAATCATATTTTAACCGGGGTCCTTAAACTGTCACTGTAGAAATGTGCAGATACCCTCCATACACTTAAACTTTGTGTTGGTTTGTTTACTGTTGAGTGAGAAAACAATGCTGCAGATCTGCTCTAAACTAAACATAAACAGCAAATAAACAAATCAAATTCAAATATAATGCAAAACCAAAAGCAAAGAAAGTAATTCAAGTCATTAAAGTAACCACAGCAAACAACATCCAAACCATGCAATATGAATGGATGGCCTCCATACATCCATGCCCTCAGCACAACAAACACAATCTGACAAAAGCCAGACTCAAACATACTATGGCAAGGTGGGAGAAACAGTGAAAGGCTGTAGGTTAGGTTAGGTTGGTTAGTTGTCCTCCTACATTAGATCACATACTACAGTAGCTTACATCTGGTTACCCCTCAATACAGATTAATTACATTACACAAAATATAGCAACATGACTCAAATACAACAAAATACCAAAACATACCCAGTCAATGTATTCAAGGCTGCCACTGGAATCAAACACCTCGTGCTTCCAGGTGCACAACAAACATTTAAAACTTCTGGCCAAACAGTATGGCTGACACAATGGCCGCCTCTTGTATGGACTACCCTTAAAGGGCCAGCGCAGGCAGCGCTACAGGTCTGTCAATGGTAGAGCAGGGACGTGCAGAGAATGTTATAGAGGCAGGGGCTGCCATTTCTAAAAGGGCCTTTTGGTGGAAATATCGAAAATAGCAGACCTCCAGGCTTGGAGGTGGGCTATTTTCGGTGCTTGATACCACACTGAACTAAGCATATATACAGGAGTCAATACTAGAGTCCATACTGGCATAGAGCATGGATTTCTACCAAGACAGGGCAATTATTTAAAGATTGTTTGGACAAGGCAATTCACTTGAATGCTGCCTTCAGGTATGGCATGGAAAGAGGGGCATTTGCATTTATTTCACCATACTAAAAACTGCATTCATGATGTGGAGAGGGCACTTTTTTACAGAAAGATAAAAGGGCAGGGGCTCAAGCCCCCTTTGGTGTCTATGTGTGCACATGCCTGATGGTATGTGTTGCAAAACTAAATTCAACATATTAAAAACAAAAGAAGAAACTTGAGTTGCAATGTGAGGCTTTTAACCCATTTAGAACGGGTACACATTATTGTGTATCATTTTTTTAACCCATTAAGACCTGTAATTATTGTATACTTTAGCCATTGAAAAATAGCAGATATACAAGCTCACAGCGCGGCACCGAGTGCCAGCCATCGTCAAAGAAAAGGTCCTTTTCACTTAAATGGAGCTCAGTTAGTCTGTTCTTGAGTAATCTCTCGAGACAGCCTCAGAGAACGCTACGCTACTGAGAGAGACAGACCGATAGGTGTCGCACTTTCTTCTTTGACGATGGGTTCCCAGATTGGTTCTTGAGAGACTACTATGTCAGTGGTTCTCAAACCTTTTCTTGTTAAGGACCCCCTAAATGATATTTATTTGGCCACGGACCCCCCATCTCAAAATATTTAGTTCCAGGGACCACCCAGAAGCAAAATTTGAGTTACAAACGTTTGCTTTGAAAATACATAATATTCAAAGATTTGCACACATTTTCATGACTTTGTCAAAAATAGCAGATCTGCAGATCTGCTAAATAGCAGATCTGCTATTTTTCACTGGTTAAAGCATATGTTTGTGTTCAATGACAGTTCAATGACAGTCTGTTTCACTCTATGTTGTGGTATTGATACGAGGTGTGAGTAGCCTACTTGTTCCACCACTGTGTGGAGCTCTTATTGCAAAAGGCCTGTATTTTTATTTTAACCCAGGGGTCTTCAACAGGGGGTCCACTCCGGGACCCCTAGGGGGTCCCCAGAGTTACTACAGGGCGTCCTCCAAATCTTTGAGCGATAGAAACTTTATTTCCTTCCTTTTTTAATTGCGACTGTCAGGTCGCAGTTACTATCAAAACCTCGACCAGCTGTCCGTCAGTCCGTCCGTCAGTCCTCAATTCTCACTTGACCCTCTTCTAGCGCCACCATGAGGCCAATTCTTGCAAAACACATTTTTGGACACTGCTCCTACAATTTTTGCCCTAAAATCACGCAAATCGGCACACAGTATGTCTACACTCATGTCATCAACATGGATCTGTCCCATATAGCGCCACCATCAGGCCGACTTTTTCGAACACATTTTTGGACACTGCTCCTACACATTTTGCCCTAAGATCACACTGCGACCTGACAGTCGCTTGACGTTACTGGTATTAACCACTTGAACCCTATAGCGTATTCTGAGAACTTCAGTCAAAAATAGCCAATCTACAAGTTCACAACACCTCGCGCTCCGAGGCGTTGTGAGCTTGTGGATCGGCTATTTTTGGCAAAGAGGTTTGGTGTATAGGGGAAGAAGTGCAGACTAATCACAGAGTGAAAGGTGAAGTTTTGACAGTTCAAGTGGTTAAATATCTGAAAACTCAAATTGACATGAATCCAAAATACACTGATGATTGTGCTGTCAAACAATGAAACTATATTGAATCTATGAAGAGGTTGTGGGGGGTCCCTGCTTCATCTCTCTCTCTCTCAACTAAGGGGTCCTTGACCTGAAAACGTTGAAGACCCCTGTTTTAACCCATTAAGACCTGTAATTATTTTATACTTTAGCCATTGAAAAATAGCAGATATACAAGCTCACAGCGGGCCACCGAGTGCCACGCTTGTAGATCTGCTATTTTTTTTTTTTTTAAATCATGAAAATATTAGCAAATCTTTGAATGTATATTTTTCAAAGCAAACTTCTGTAACTCAAATCTCTGCCTCTGGGGGCTCCCTGGAACAACATGTTTGACATGTTTATTCATGACCACATGAATAGAAGTAGGCCTACAAGAATGCCTCGTACAAAAGACATAAACAATGCCAGTGCAAGTCAGTTGATTAGGGAAACAGCCAAGTGCATGTAGGACACAACAATTACATACAATACTGATAACATAGGCCTACATGTTTAACACAGCAGACACTTTCACAAAAACATAATTTCATACTTTTACACTGATTAGTGCAAAATATTTCCCTAATGCCCTGCATGACATAATAAGTTGACGTTTTTTTAACGTTTCTTAGTTTGTCATAACATATTTAAATTTGACATGTCATAAACCTAGAGGTCCCCCTAAACATTGGTCTTCTGAATATTTCCAGCGCCTCAGAAAATGTGTAGCCCCAACGGTTTACAAGATAAAGCCATGTTGGAAGTTGTGGTCATTTTTAAAAGGGTGTGGTCATTCTGGGGTATTTTGTCCCGGATAGAGAATTTTCTCACAGTTTACAGTTTAGCAGACGCTTTGAATCCGAAGCGACTTACAACAAGCAGGTAATGCATCACTATAATAAGCAAGATAATATGTCAGTACATTAACAACAATGCAACAAATGCATAGGAATCAATCAAGAAAAAAGGAATCAATCTAGAAAAACAATAACATAGGTAGACCATGCACCCAATCAGTAAAAAAAGAGAAACTTTTCTAAAACCTAAAAATGCTCCCTAGATTCATGTGTGGTCACCGAAGGAAGGGGAGTGTTACAGTAGTGCTTAGTTGGAGTTAGGGAGTGAGTCTGTAGACGCATTTCTGGTCCACGTTACACTGATAAGAACTAGATGCGTGCGCAGGTCGGTACCAAAATAGGTTTGGGGATTGGTGGGAATTGATTACATGATACAGTCACCTGTGCATTTAGTCTCAATGTTTGTAAACAAGAAACAGGTCTGTAGTTCTAATTCAGGGAGTTGGAAAGGGGGGGGTACATTTTGGCTGGTTGAAGACCAGTCGTGCCGCGGCATTTTGGATCAGTTGGAGAGGCTTAAGTGCACATGCTGGGAGGCCAGTGAGGAGTTCTTGCATTGTTCCTTGGGGTCATATTAGTCAAGAGCAGTTGAGATATTCTCTCCTAAATGAAGTGCATAGGCCTACATATCTTAGCCAGGTCCTAGACTACTATCTGACAATGCTTTTCAATGGGAAAGGAGTGTACAATGGATATACAAGCTCACAATGGCTTTAACCATTAGCCTACAGTTGGCTGACCCCCTGTGGTATAACTCTGAGGACTCCCTGGGGGTCTGGGACCCCCTATTGAAGACCCCTGGGTTAGTATAAGCAGCGTGAGAGCAGGTATTGCATAAGGTGGTGTTTTATATAAGGCAGGGGCTTTAATAGCTGACTGGAGCACAGTCCTTTGAATTCTGTCTGCTCAGCTGAGAGGAGTGGAGCCACCAATCTATGTGAATCACTTATATTATGTAACCTGTCTGTCTGTCTGTCTGTCTGTCTGTCTGTCTGTCTGTCTGTCTGTCTGTCTGTCTGTCTGTCTGTCTGTCTGTCTTTACAGGTAATGCAGTTTATGAACTGTATTAACTGTTTCAAATGATACATAAAAACTAATAAAACCAAGTCAAACCTAAACATATCAAAAGGAAGTGCAGGTATTTATTCCAGATTGACCAGAAGAAGGGATTGATTGATTGATTGATTGATTGAATAATTTATTTAGACAAACATAACATGACAAGTACAGACAACACAAACACATATGCAGTGCAGCCCAGGCCGGTTAAAACATCCTGTCCAAAAAGGAACATCCCAAATAAGACCTTTTACGGCTATGTTTACGTTGGAAGTCCTTGGCATTCAATTCGTAACAAGAACAACATTTAATGCAATTATAAAAGACCATTATATGCACAGAGTAAAGAACTACATTCAATGCAATGATAAAATATAAATAAAATAAACGGGGGGTGTGTGATGACTACCTTCGCCTCTGGCCTCCTGAAAGGTGGATTTTCAGAGCCCATTGACAAGAGATTTCAAAGTGGAGGGGATTTAAAATGTGAAATTCCCAATCACAAGAGATCTGGTGGGAGGGGTTGTGTTTGACTTGTGTACACAAAACATTCCCCCCTCCCCCTCCCCTCTATGACAGGCACCAAACAGGTAATTGTCTTTGATGTTTCATTGATTAGAGAGAAACACTAGAAAATATTGTTCCTTCGAAACAATTGTGGGCTCGCTTCAAGCCAGAAAACAATGGTTATAAAAGGACAAAATGTCAAGATCGCAGGCAGTTCTCTCTTTGACGTTACTGACGCAATCGGACGCTGCATGCATGATTTGAGGCATTTTGTTCCAAAAAATGTGTTATGCAAAAGTTGACCCGCTGGTGGAGCTATACAGGCCGATGTGAGAAGGGTGGCATCTGTTCCTTGACCTAGTGGGAATGTGCTTGCAAGATTTCACGCACATTACAGGCTGTGTTCATGATTTGAGGTGTTTTTGGCTTTGGCCACTTTATCGCTGCTTGCAGCTATATTCATTATTATAATTTTTTTGTGTGTGTGCACTTCATAGGCATATTAGATAAAGGTCCTTAGATTGTGTGTAGAATGTTTCATGCAAATTGCAAAAAAAAAATCCTAACGGGTTTAAGCGTTTCACAAACTGCTCAAAATGATATAGCGCCCCCCTTTGGCCAATTGGGGTAAGATTGGTTTTAGTGATATTTGGACTAACACTCTACATCTTTGCCAAATGCCATGAACATGTTACTTTGCTTGTATGATTTAGAGGCAGAAGAATAATTTGCATAAAACTGCAATATTCATTGAATTTATTTAAAAAAGCATGTTTCAATTTTAAAGAAATCCGATCTGACAGATCTTTAGATATCGGTCCAAAGTTCACGTAAAAAAAGTTTTGTGCACGTGGAGCGAAAATTCCAGAATAAAAGCTTACTTAACAATGACACAGATGTCTTCCGCTTGAGTCAAAGCACGCGTGTAACAAGTTGCATGTCTTCAAACAAAACGAGTCATGAGTTATGCCCGTTTGAAGAAACAATTGTGGGCTCGCTTCAAGCCAGAAAACAATGGCTATAAAAGTACAAAATGTCAAGATCGCAGGCAGTGCTCTCTTTGACGTTACTGACGTCAACGATTGGTATCTGTTCCTTGACCTATTGGGAATGTGCTTGCAAGATTTCACGCACATCGCAGGCTGTGTTCATGATTTGAGGTGTTTTTGGCCACTTTATCGCTGCTTGCAGCTATATTTATTACTAGAAAAATATTGTTCCTTCGAAACAATTGTGGGCTCGCTTCAAGCCGGAAAACAATGGCTATAAAAGTACAAAATGTCAAGATCGCAGGCAGTGCTCTCTTTGACGTTACTGACGTCAAAGATTGGTCCATTTTGTTCCAAAAATGTGTTGTGCAAAAGTTGACCCGCTGGTGGCGCTATAACAGGCCAATGTAAGAAGGGTGGTATCTGTTCCTTGACCTATTGGGAATGTGCTTGCAAGTTTCACACACATTGCAGGCTGTGTTCATGATTTGAGGTGTTTTTGGCTTTGGCCACTTTATCGCTGCTTGCAGCTATATTCATTATTATTATTTTTGTGTGTGTGTGTGTGTGCACTTCATAGGCATCGTGACTACTAATTGAAGCCGAGGCCGAATTGGACCAAATCGCATGGATGAGCCCTGACAGCACATGGTTGGTTCTACAGACTCCAAATTTCACACGCAGATAGCTCAGACCTTTGCCTACGTTCTTAGCTAGGCCTCGACCCGACCCGATCTGCGGTTTTCCGGAACCAACACGAAAGGTTCGGAATCTCCATATGCGGAGTCCTGACTACTAATTGAAGCCAATGGACGCCGAATCCGAATTGGCCCGAATCGCATGGATGAGCCCTGACAGCACATGGTTGGTGCTACAGACTCCAAATTTCGCACACAGACAGCTCAGACCTTTGCCTACGTTCTTAGCTAGGCCTGGACCCGACCCGATACACAGTTTTTCGGATCCGGCACAAAAGGTTTGGAATCTCCGTATGCGGAGATGACTGACATCGGGCTGTTCCGGAGCAAGTGCTGACTCATTGTGACATCACTTCATAAAAGGCTCTGACATCACATACGCTAGATGACTCAACAAAAAATCTCTCGGAGTGTGGCATAAACTAAAGTCTTTCTTTCTCACTTCGAGGTGAGCAAAGTTCAGGGTGCTCTTCAGAGCGGTTGGGTTCAGGGGAATTAGCGGGCTGTGCCTTTAAGAGAACCAGGTGAATAATGTGGATAAGCCCGGGCAGTTCCCTCTCACGCTAAACTTAAATAATAAAGGGGAATAAGGAGGGGGCTAGGGAACTCCGGGGCGCTCTGTAAGTAAAGTAAGGGGTGAGTTACGAAGGCTCTCACTTGCTCTCACGTCATACGGGCAGTTGACAGTTTGCGTATGGTTACATATTGAATGTTGAAACCCATATATGGAGACACCCGACACATCTCATTAAGTCTTCGGAATCTCCTTATGCAGAGCTGATTGTTGACATCAGGCTGTTCCGGAGGAAATCGGCGCAAGCGCTGACTCATTGTGACATCACTTCATAAAAGGCTCTGACATCACGTACACCACATGAGTCAATGGGCATAAATGGACACAGGCAAACAGATGGTCAAAACGGGTCCTATGACAACAGGTATAATGGGGTTTGCATTAAAGGGGGAACCGGCACTGTCTGCAACACAGTCGGAGGCACAGAAGTGCACTGCACACACATGAAGAGGCCGATACCCTGACAGATACAGAGATCTCCATAATGGGCATAAAGGGACACAGACAACAGATACAGAGATCTCCATATGGGCATAAAATGGATGCAGACAGACAGATACAGATATCTCCATATATGAGTATAAATGGACACAGGCAAACAGATGGTCAATACGGGTCCTACAGATAACTCCATATATGGGCATAAATGGACACAGGCAAACAGATGGTCAAAACGGGAACTACAGAGATCTCCATATATGGGCATAAAATGGACGTAGACAGACAGATATCTCCATATATGGGCATAAATGGACACACGCAAACAGATGGTCAAAATGGATCCTATGACAACAGGTATAATGGGGTTTGCATTAAAGGGCGGGGCATTCATTCCCTATTTACATTGTTCCCGAGTTGGCCAGGGCGCCGACTAGACGCTCGGCCGCCCATCTCCATATATGGGCATAAAATGGACGTGGACAGACAGATATCTCCATATATGGGCATAAATGGACACACGCAAACAGATGATCAAAACAGATCCTATGACAACAGGTATAATGGGGTTTGCATTAAAGGGCGGGGCATTCATTCCCTATTTACACTAGACGCTCGGCCGCCCATCTCCATATATGGGCATAAAATGGACGTAGACAGACAGATATCTCCATATATGGGCATAAATGGACACACGCAAACAGATTGTCAAAACAGATCCTATGACAACAGGTATAATGGGGTTTGCATTAAAGGGCGGAGCATTCATTCCCTATTTACATTGTTCCCGAGTTGGCCAGGGCGCCGACTAGACGCTCGGCCGCCCGAAGGGCGGCCGAGCTTCTAGTATTAGATAAAGGTCCTTAGATTGTGTGTAGAATGTTTCATGCAAATTGCAAAAAAAAAAATCCTAACGGGTTTAAGCGTTTCACAAACTGCTCAAAATGATATAGCGCCCCCCCTTTGGCCAATTGGGGTAAGATTGGTTTTAGTGATATTTGGTCTAACACTCTACATCTTTGCCAAATGCCATGAACATGTTACTTTGCATGTATGATTTAGAAGCAGAAGAATAATTTGCATAAAACTGCAATATTCATTGAATTTATTTAAAAAAGCATGTTTCAATTTTAAAGAAATCCGATCTGACAGATCTTTAGATATCGGTCCAAAGTTCACGTAAAAAAGTTTTGTGCACGTGGAGCGAAAATTCCAGAATAAAAGTGGGTTTACGCGTTTTACAAACTGCTCAAAATGGCGGAAAATCGAAGGGCGGAGCTTACTTAACAACGACACAGATGTCTTCCGCTTGAGTCAAAGCACGCGTGTAACAAGTTGCATGTCTTCAAACGAAACGAGTCATGATTTATGCCCGTTTGAAGTTTGAATTTTCAAACGCTTCGTATAGCACCCCCCTTTGGCCGATTGGAATAAAATTGGTTTCAGTGATACTTTGACTAACCCTCCACATCTTTGCCAAATGCCATGAACGTGTAACTTTGCATGTATGATTTAGAGGCCGAAGAATAATTTGCATAAAACCGCAATATTGATTGAATTATTAAAAAAATATATTTCACACACAAAAGTTTTGTGCGCGTTATGCAAAAATCCCAGGAGGAGATAGATTTTTACTGTTTTTCATATAATTCAAAATTCTGGGAGATCTAAAGGTCAGAGGTCAAAAGTCAGATCATAAAAGTTGTTCGGCATGAGGAGACGCATACGTGTATACAGGTTTCATGGCTGTACCTAAAACACAGCATGAGCTATACCTGTTCAAAGTTCGCACTTTCGCACGTTTTGAATGATAAAAAACAACAAGGCAGTATGCATTACACAACCACTGTATTGCACCCAGCCCTATAAATACTGTAGACCGTACCAATGCAACTCCTTGCAAATAGTCGCAACTCCTTGCAACAAAACAGTTTTAAGGCCATGGTCACACTCACACCAATACAACTCCTTGCAACAGCCATTGCAAGTAGTTGCAAGGAATTGCGACTATAGTTGCATTGGTGTGTACTGGCCTTAAGGGAAGTTCACACCAATGATACATTTCCACTCCTCCTTGTAGACTCATTGCCTGTTTATTTATTTTTTATTCAGTTGAACAACAAGATGCATATAGTCATAGTGATCCTTGGTGTTCTGCTTTTCCCAAAAGGTAATTTATTTTTCTTTTTTTGCTGATGTTGATTTTATTTTCACTATTGCATCCTTTGTTTGCCTGTATATACAGTATATATATATATATATATATATATATATATATATATATATATATACTTACTTATTTGTTCATTCATTCCACCCAAATTCTGTTAGCTATCTTTGCAAAGATGCTTTCACAATATAACATATTTGTGTCTTTTTTAGACTTTTTTGTGTATTTTGTCTTTTGCTAAATGGATTTGTAATTGTTTGTTTGTTCAGAAGTTCATGCTTCCAATACACATGCATGTGCTAAGTTTAACACCTGTTGTCTATAGCCTCTGCCCTGAAATGTTACGTGGCGAGGTGCACTTCGGAGAAGGCCTGCACTGAAACCAAGCAAGACTGTCCAGCTTCCCAGCTATGTGGAGCAAGATTAGTCAGGTCATATACAGGTATGTAATAAGGTACCAATGGTGAAAAAAGTATAGTGCAATGCAGAAATGCTCTAAGTAAAAGTCTGGTAATCAAAATGTACTTGAGTATGTACTTATAGTAGGCTACCAAAAGTTATAAAGAATATCCCATCTAAATTGTGTAAAAGTCTTTTGAAAATAGCAGAACATAGCGACGCGTTGTGAGCTTTGTTGCATGTATTAAGATATTTGCCTCTGAGATGTAGTGGAGTAGAAGTAAAAGTACTGAAAATTGGAAATACTCCAGTAAAGTACAAATATCCTCAACAGTAGGCTACTTGAGTAAATGTACTTGAGATAGTGTACAGTATAACCTCTGCATTAATGTTTTGTGAAGCATTGGCAGAACCTTTTAGCATGATTAATACATACATGAGTTGGGCTGTGCCTAATATCTTGTTTGTTTGTTTTTTAGATGAAATTATCAAGGATGTTAAGATTCAGTCTTGTATGGCATCTGCGAGGTGTGGTCTTAGTGGCTCAACGGACTTTGGAATCGCCAGTTCACTTGTAAGCAGCAAGTGCTGCTCCACTGACCTCTGCAATGACCAATATCCCACACGTAAGTATAGCACTTCTATTCTAATACAGTTCTCAATTCTCATTGGCTCAAACTTTGAGAAGCCCAAAACTGAAATTTGAATTAGTAAATTCTAAAATAGCAGTGGAAAAGGACAAATAATACAACTGTGTGTGTGTGTGTGTGTGTGTGTGTGTGTGTGTGTGTGTGTGTGTGTGTGTGTGTGTGTGTGTGTGTGTGTGTGTGTGTGTGTGTGTGTGTGTGTGTGTGTGTGTGTGCGTGCGTGCGTGCGTGCGTGCGTGCGTACATGCGTGCGTGCGTACGTGCGTGCGTGTGCACATTGACATAGACGGACAGGAGACAAAACAAAAGTTGCAAATTGAATGCATCATCATTCATACTTCAACTGTCAGTCCTACTCCTAGCATCAGAACATAAGACAAAAACACATTATTGGAGGCCAACTGTAATAAACTTTGGTTGGTTTAACTTGCTATTGAAATATGTCAATGTTATGTTGGGGTTGTATGAGGTTCAGGGTTGAAGGAATCAACAATATAACAACTTAAATATAAAATTTACAGTTCCTGCCAAGTCTTCTTCTCACAATGGTAAGAAGTGCTACACTTGCAAAGGCGAGGATTGCTCCGACATTCTATCCTGTTCTGGGGATCAGGATCATTGCATCTCAATAAGAGGTAATAAGTCTAATGCTTCAGACCACAGCCTCTCCTGTTTACCCAAATATTTCACATTCTTCAGCTCAGAGGAAAGTTAGTTATTTTTCTAGACAAGGAGCATTAAGTAGAGACAATTTCTGTTCACAGTGGCATTTTGGGGCATTGAGAAGATCATGAAGGGCTGCGTCGCAAAGAGCCTGTGTGTGTCATCATCGGATGTTGAAACGATTCCAGGCATGTCAACTCATTCAAGATGCTGTGAGGGTGACTTGTGCAATGATGCCACAAGCACTGCAGTTAGCCTCTTGCTCCTGTTAGCAGCAGTGGTCTCTGTTGCTCTGTTCAACTGAAGGTTTCACTTTTTCAGGCCCAAAGGCATGGGTCCTTGCTTTGCAATTGAAATTTCTGTTACAAAATGCTTTTCTGAGGTTACATTGAAAATATGACATACAACAAGCAACTTCAATGCATTATCAACTTGTAAATGAGTCTACTAATTCATATTTCGGCAGTTGTCTGTAGTTTTTGATATGCACCACTATTTAAATTCACAATCATGGGAAGCTGCATTGTGAACTTAACTTGTGATTGTAACTCAATGCCGCCACCATCTGGCGGAGTCAGGTTACCACTTCATAGGTCATTGAAAATTACAATGCACTGAGGGCAGACTGTTTCACAATTATAAACTTTGAATATTTACAGTATCATTTGAGTACATACCTGCATAGTGCATACACTGATCACAGGTATCAGGGCGCATAGTGTTGTTTCGATGTGTCGTTAGTCTGAGGTCCCATTAGTCCGAGGCTGGTGAATGCTAACCTGCCGACGCTGGTGAATGCTAACCTAGTGAATGCTAACCCTAACTCTAAACCTAACCCTAATCCTAACCTTACTCGGACTAATGGGACCTCAGACTATTGTGATTTTCCCAGGTATCATGCAATCAAATGGTAATTATTAATTAGCATTAACTTGGACATAGAATTAATTTATCTCGAAATTGAAATTGTCTACAGACAGGTACATGGTTCTCAGGTTGTATGTTGCCCAATGCCAATGTGTGGTCTAGAGATCTCCAAATCTTCCTCAGTGTGTTACCAGTGGTTGTGTTATTAGATTGAATTGTTTTTGTTGTTGTTTTATATGTCATTCTATGTCTGCAGGAACCAATATGTTTAAGCCACTGAACCCTGTTGGCCCAGTTGGTTTATTTTCCTGTGTTATTTTGTTAATTTTTAATGATAAAACATTTTCAAGCTACCAAACAATGGCTGTGAATCAAGCACTGTTATTGACAGGGAGAAAGAAACTGGATGTTACGCACAAAGCATTGACGACAAAATAATAATAAAGAATGACATTAAACAAGCCTAATTCTTTGTCCAGCAACAAATGAGAATATTCTTGAACACCTGGAGATACAAACTAGACTCAAGCAGTGCAGCTATTCTCTGCCTATATGAATCATCATATACAGTATGATATATAAATACATTTCGTTTAAATGTACTTTTTTCATTGAAAAAGTAAACTTCACTTCACCCCCAGTTATTGGTTGATAAATATTCTACCATTCTGCTCACCATGTGTGCAGCAGAGCTACAGTAGTGTGCAGCTTCTTGCATAATGATAGGCAGGGAGGCAGGCAGGCAGGCAGACAGACAGACAGACAGACAGACAGACAGACAGACAGACAGACAGACAGACAGACAGACAGACAGACAGACAGACAGACAGACAGACAGACATGATTGATTGATTGATTGATTGATTGTTGATTCTGTCCTCCACAACAAGCAGTGGCCCTTTAAATGTCCATTCTCATCTTCAAAGCTCTTAACAGTTGTATCAGATCAACTTATCGACTGTGTCTTCAGGATGTGAACAAAGAACTGACACTTTATTCATGAGGACAGAGTTACATGTGATACGTTTTTACATTTCAATTATTGTCTCCACAAGCCGAAGGCATGGGGGAGAGTATGTTTTTGCCCCTGTCTGTCTGTCCGTCCGTCCGTCCGTGCGTGCGTGCGTGCGTGCGTGCGTGCGTCCGTCCGTCCGTCCGTCCGTCCGTCCGTCCATTCGTGTTTTTACCTATAACTACACCGATCAGTGTCAAACTTTGTACAGTACGCGCACGGCGCACTCCCTGGCCCTGCATTTTTCACATCAGCCTTTTATAGCGCAACTTGGAGGCCGACTTATGTAAAACACATTTTTGGATATTACACCTTCAGATTTGAGTCATGTGATCAAGACCGATCCGTCTGATATTTCATATTCCATCCTATTGGCTAATATTGGCTTCCAGATTGCTCCGTTTTTGAACAAAATGCCTCAAATCATCAACGCAGCTTGCGATTATTTGGATCTGCACAGAAAGCGCAATACAGATACTGTAGATCCGAACACTGATCAGAAGAAGGTTACATTATAGGGTCATACCAGATAGAATTGCTGCACATGCTTATTAACACACATCAGAGGAAAGATAACGCATTGATGACATACTATGTATGATGTTTGTTTGTTTGTTTTTTACCGTTAGCTACTCAAGGATAAATGAAACATCATCTTCTCCAGATGAACAGACTGCCCATGGTAGCTGAGACAAAACAGTATTTAGCCAACTTTTTTGCATTTGTCTTTTGCAATCCCCCTGCAGGGCACGAAGCACAAGCTTGTGAATGTGGCCCAGACTCCCAAACACAAGGACAAGTTGACAGTTATATCCCAAGGCCATAATACTGTGTTCCACCAAAGGTTGATATTTTATAAGCGTGGATGTAAAACAAGTGTTTATATACATATCAAACACTTTTAATTTAAAATAAAACAATGAAGAGCTCACAGCGCATTGTGAGCTTGTAGATCAGCTATGTTTGTTATTTTTCTGATCTTTTTGAATCTCGCATATTACTAAAAGTTAAATAAAACACACAAAAAAATTATAAAAACTAAAACTAAAAATAGTTTCTGAGAATAAAATGCAGTTTGTTTACAAACCAGAATATTCTTATGAAAAAAGTACTCCAATTGAAACAAGCCCAAAAGCTTTTTTGAGGTATCATTTTAGTTGACCTTGATTATTATTATTTTTTGCCTGAAATTGTACCTTTTCCCATGCAGTCTTCAATCAATCAATCAATGAGTAAAAAATACAGAACTATAGAACAAAGCAGCGCATTTAGGCTCGCTTCAATAAGAAGCACCAAAACTGTACATGTATGTTTTTGCTAGTAGTGACCTACGGTACAGTATACCGGCTAGATTACACAGTTTGGTGTAGGGCTGGGGTGGTATGGACTTTAAACGAGGCAATAACTGTTTACCGACATAAAACGTAGTTTTGAATGATTTAAAAAAATCACACCCGTGTGAAGTGGAGCTGTGTGTGTGTGTGTGTGTGTGTGTGTGTGTGTGTGTGTGTGTGTGTGTGTGTGTGTGTGTGTGTGTGTGTGTGTGTGTGTGTGTGTGGATCATGTGTACCGATTTTTGTGACATTTGAAGAAAATATGTAGGAAAAGGAGCAAAAAGTGTGTTTTGGAGAAAATTCAAGATGGCGGAAAATCTATCATGTCGCAAATGGGCGTGGCCTATATGGGGAGATGCGTCATGACCCAAGGAATCCAGGGAAAAAATATTTTTAATTTTCCGACCTACGGTTCAAGAGTTACAGGCCAAAACGTAAAGTGGGGTGTTATGGCGCCACCATGCGGCCAAATGACACAATTATTTTTTATTTAATCCTTGAAATCATTATGAACCTCCTCTCCAAGTCTTGAAACTCTAGCCCCTATGGTTTGCGAGAGACAAATAATTGAATGTGAGTTTTTGCAATTCCCATTATAAGTCAATGGGGAAAATTAATTCACTAATAAATTAATATCAATTAAACTATAGAACCTTTCTCTTAGAAAAGTAATAGCCCACGATTCCCGAGTAAGCCGGTCGATTTGACATATGGCGCGAGTGTGTGGTGGCAAAACTGTGGGACTAGTGGCGTGCCGAAGTTTAGGAAGTTCAGGCTACATACACACAGACACACACACAGACAGACAGACAGACACACACACAGACCCACACAGCCACGTATAGGGAGCCAAACGGAGGTCGTAGGTCCCGGTTCTGGAGGTCGTAGTTCGCGGTACATACTTGTTAGGTCGCGGCCGGTCTAGTTTCGCGACCCCCGGCCGTGGTTGCGCCACCTCGGTCGTCCCCGGGCCGTCTTTTTGCAGAATATTCTAGAGCAGCAGCGCTATTCAACCTTTTGAAGCTTGTGATTGGCTGAACCGGAGGTAGGAAGCGCTCCATTGTAGTCACTTGGACCGCGCGAGGTGCACCAAAACCTATCCTTAACCCTAACCCCAACTCTAACTCTAACCCTAACCTTAACCCTAACCCCAACTCTAACCCTAACCCTAACCCTAACCCTAACCCTAACCCTAACCCTAACCCTAACCTGCCGACACTGAGTAGCTAACCTGCCGACGCTGTTGAAAACGAGCGCTCCTTCCCTTAGCAAGCGTAGAGTTTCTAAACTCGCGTCCCTTCCCTTAGCAAGCGTAGAGTTTCGATCGCGGCGCTCCTTCCCTTAGCAAGCGTAGAGTTTCTAAACTCGCGTCCCTTCCCTTAGCAAGCGTAGAGTTTCGATCGCGGACTTCCCAGGTCGCTGAATTACGACCGAGATCGCGCAAAACCTCCAGAACCGGGACCTACGACCTCCAAGTCGTGGCCTAAGTCGCGACCAGGCCGTAGGTCGTTTGTATCAGCGGCTCTTGCTGGAGATGTCTGTGGACACTTGGGAAGTCTCCAGCAAATTATCTTGGACCACTAGTTTTCAACCCTTTTCATTGATGTAATTCTATGACATTTAGCCTGGCTCTCAGACCCCAAACTTAGAATATTTTGTTATAGTTAAATATGATTTTGTATTTTGAAATTCCATGCTGTATTGATGTGGTACCATAGGAGAGATAACAGGCCAACGTTTACCAAAATATCTACATATTTCTACATTCTCTAATTGTGTAGACTGCTTATAAATTAACCTCTGCAGATGTTTAAGAATATTTTATTAACGGGACCATTTGGTTTCATACACTCTCAAGAGTTGATCTACAGTATAGGGACCATTTGGTTACCAACTCTCCATCATTTAGCTGGGGACCACCTGGAACCCCCTCAAGGACCACTGGTGGTCCCCGTACCACTGGTTGAAAACCACTGTTATCGACTACCAGCAGATCTTCAGGAGAGTTTTAATGAAGGCATCCTGCCAGTGTTCACAATCAACATTCTCACTCCCAACTCATCATGTTTTGTCGATGCTTGGTCAGTTTTATGCATGTCATGGTTATTAGTACATAATTGCTGATTTGAGATAATCACAATTATGTTTGCATAATTGTTAGAATTGTTTCCTTAATATAAAGTATCCTAGATAAAGTACTATGTTCTATCCGTCTGTCTTTCAATGTTATATGAGATACTTAAAGTGTGGTTCCTGTGGAAATAAGCCTCGGCTTTCTAGGATCTCCTTTTAGTTGACCTTGTACCAGTGATTTGTACTGTCATGAAACTGTACTTTTTTCTATTGCAAACTTCTAATACATTCTTCAATCAATCAATCAATTTCATCTATATTGTATATACTAAAACATCTGGATGGAATGCACAAAATGTCATATTTCCACCTTATTTCCACATTCTTTTATCAACTTTTAACCTGGCATGCATGATTTGGGCATTTAGGGACTCAAGCTATGTTGAAAAATCGTCATACATTCTTTTTTAAATAAAATGGTGAAAGTAGACGATCTACAAGCTCACAATGTGTCACCTTGCGATGAGTTGTGGGCTTTTAGATTGGCAATTTTCTTTAGATTTGAAAAACATTTGAAAGTATAAAATGATGATGTTTACTTTTGCCCATATTACATCATTTATTTTGATTATTGGTACTGGTCATTATCAGTCATTTCTTTGTATATTTCAGTTATAGAATTTGTATAGTTACTGTATGTTGTCAGACATATCTAAATAGAAAAGTATCCAATTGTCAATGCCAAAAACTCAATTAAATAATTAATTACTATTATTTGTATTCAACTAAAATGTAATCAACTAAAACGTAATGATCGTGACAGCCTTATTATCATATTATGTTGACACAGGTACCTTTCATGTCCGACGCTGATACCGAGGACAGCCTGCTGTCGCTTACCATGTTGACGTGGACAGATCTTAAACAATCCCCAGCCATATCGGTAAGCAAATCAGACAGTGCTGGATCGGCTGCTCCAGCTAGCAGGTCTTCCTCAGCGTTGTCAACACTAGGTAGACCTACCGGTATGTGTATTCGCAGTCACATAAACACAACCTATAAATGTCAATAATGTACCACATTTGAATGGAAGATATATTTTCTTTTTCCCCATGTAGGGTTGCATGCGTGGTGCAATAGCACATGAACGTATAGAACCTTAAAAACACTGCTTGCACACAGACAGCATGGAGAGAGAAGTTGACGGTAGAGAGTGGAATACCAACAATATTAGGCTAAAATGTGCTGTGCAACTGAACATCAAATGTCTTGATGGTTGTCTACTGGTTCATTAACAAACGGTATTGTTTGATACATTTCACTACAATGTAATGTAATGTTGGTTCCATTTGTACACGAGTTAAATTAACACAGAGGATGGTGTATTTGTATTCTTGTCCATGTTCTGCTCCCTAGTAGCGGATTGCTACTGTAAATGGTCTTCATCTCTATAAAATGCTGCACCAAACATCCATTCATGCTCTCCTCTCATGGCTCTGATGTGAAGGGGTTAGACCTGAGTGTTGGAAAGGGAGAAAGAGAGAGAAGTAGAGAGAGAGAGAGAGAGAGAGAGAGAGAGAGAGAGGGGGGGGGGTGGTTGGATGGCGAGAGAGAGAGAGAGGGAGATAGATGGAGGGGGGGTGGGATGGCAGGGAGGGGCATGCAGTTTTTATGAAGCATTCATGTTTGTGATGTATTCCTCCTGGTTGGCTTGTGACAGTAAAACGTGAGGGAAGCAGGCTGGCGGTTAGATGGACTGGACATTAACTTACACAGCCACGTCTCTCTCCACGATCGCTCTCTGATGACCACAGAAATAAGCCGGTGTGGTATATGCTAAGATTAGATGCATTAGCATGTTAGTTAGATAATAGTCCTCTATTTCTACCAGACACTATTTCTACCCCCTCCATCTCTCCTCTCTCCTCTCTCCTCTCTCTCTCCCTCTCTCTTTTGAGGTAGGGTGGGGCGGGGTAGGGCGGTGAGCCACGATAGGAAGCATGCTCAGAAGGCAGCAGGAGAGGGCGTGCAAAAAAAATAGGCATTCTGCAGGTGCCTTCATCGATGGGATTGTACTCGTGCGAGCTATAGCGTTCCGTAGCTCGTGACGGCAAAAGAGGGAGCCATTCGTGCCAAGAAGGAACGCCGGGGTGCGGAGGACGAGGCAGAGAGAGAGAGGGGTATCTCTGCAGCAGGATCCCCCCTGTGCTGAGCACGGGACTGCGTGACTGGTGCGTGCGTGCGTGTGCGTGCGTGTGCAGGGAAAGGGAGAGAGGGAGGGTGGCAGAAAAGGGGGAGGGGAGGCAGCGCGGCGCGGTGCAGTGCGAGCTGACTGGAGGAGTATCATCGGTAGGCAGGCAGGCAGCGCAGCATCAGGACCATTAGTACCGTAGCATCTTCGTGTGGCTGCCGAGCACTCAGTCCCTGCCGCCTAGCATCCTGCTAATCTAGCTCCCTCTCCCCCTCCCCGCCCCCCCCTCCCTTCCCCACCACTCTCTCCTTCCCTCTCACACACACATCACAGGCACAGACTCGGCTGCCGTTGCCCTCCCTCGCGTGCACTCAAGCAGTGGTGGCCACCAAGGCTAGAGGTGCTACAGCGTTGGGGAGGAGGGGGGGTGTTCCCAGGGAAACGGAGGGGACGGACAGCGGGGAGGACGCGGCCGGTGCTGTAGGGCCAACGGGAGGCTGGAGGCTGGAGCTACGGCGACCGCAGCAGAGACAGCAGCAGAGGCAGCAGCAGTGGCATCATGGCGCAAGCCGCCAAGCAGCTCCGCAAGAACAAGGACCTTGCGGAGGCCGCCGCCCAGGAGCAGAGGGATAAGGATGAGGCGAAGGAGAAGAGGAGGAATAAATCTCGGGATCGCAGGCGCAAGGTATGGCTGGCTGCCTCTGGAAGCAGGCATTTCTTCCATTTGCCTCTTATCACGCTTACGCACACACGCGCGTGTGCCCACTCGCGCACACACACGCACACGCGCGCACACACACACACTACTGTCCCTTCCATCTGTTGTGGAAGATTTTGGTTAGGGTGCATCCACCCAATTATATAGATGCATTTGCAGCTACAGAATAGTCTGCGTGTGTGTATGCGTTTATTGTGCGTGCGTGTGTGTGTTTGTGTGTGAAGCCAATCGTGCACATATGATGTGGTGCAGGTTGTGTTCGCTTGGTCAGACATTTAGCTCTGGGGGAATGATAAGGATGCTTGGATGACTAACGCTTGTGGCGGTGTGGGGGAATCTTAGACGTGCTGGTGTGAAGGAATTGTGGGCAGTTTTCTTTATTATAATTTTTTGGGACGTACCAATCAAATTTTTCGAATGCCATCCTTGCATTCTAAAGGCATCCTTGCTAGCATGACCCACACGTTTTTTACTTCCCTTGGAGGGCATCTCTCTCTTTGCTCTGGTCTTTCCCCCCCATATGGTGGAGGGGGGCGGGGGTAGGGGGGGAGGGGGAGGGGGGGGGGGTTAGGGAGACGTGCAGCATTAAAATGGAGGTGTCCATTCCTTAACATCTGAGTGTTTAGTAGTTTGGAAACCTTGCAAAACCTTTGTATCGCTTTTCTACTCAACACGACGTGATGATGAAATGGAAACTTCGCTGATTTTGAACTTAATTCCCATTGTTTTGATGCGAGATCATATATATGGGGGGGAAATACCATATGCCTGCTGTGTATTTCTCCTGCAAAATGCGGAAGTGTACGCCCTTTGACGCAAACCGGCTCATTTGACGTCATGTTCTCAGGATTATGTCAATGTTAGTGTTACGTTAATGTTGCCTAGGAAATCAACACGCAGACAATGTTGAAAATGCTCCCGTGTAATGAGTGCAGGAAGGCACTTCTTTCTCCTCCTCCTCTTCGTCATTCCTCATGACAAAGCCAATACCACGTACTGTTCAAAATTCTATTTTGTAGTCTACGTATGTATGCCTAAAATGCATGGGTAGACTAAGAGGTATGCTATAGCTAGAGCAGTGCTGTGTGAACATATGTACTGTATACTGTATTCTTTAGCTGGCTGGTGTCATAATTGACTGGCAGTGGCAGCACTGTCTTTTCTGTTGTATAATTAATAAGTGATGCACATATTTACATTGTTACAGTCTCTCTGAGAGTGTGTGCGTGTGATGGGGGAGAAAGGGACAGGAAGAAGAGTTAGAGAGAATCTTTTTGCTTTTCTATTGAGACCTGTTGTTTTGATAACACAAATCATGTAGCCCAGATAATAGACAAATACCTTGGCTCAATAGGGTCTGGATCGTATTTTCAGTTTGTTTTACTTTTTTTTTGTGATGACTACTTTCCCTAACTGTGCAATTGTACAAGCTGTCTTTGTCTAACGTACAGTATTAGATAGAGACTATGCAGCTTGGGGGTTAGTGCTATTGTATTAATGATTCATTCACTCATGTGAATAGTCTGTGTGGAGTCAGTGTGTTTCTTTTCACTGCAAGAAACGTCTTTCTTTTTAATCCCACGATTTTGTAACCCATTTTTCACCCAGTGCCAATTGCCTAAGCTGTAATACTAGGTGCTGCTCTCCCTTTGCCAACCTGGGGAGGGCCCCGAACTGAGCTCATGCTTCCTTCAGTGCATGAGGAGTGAGCAGGCCACTTCTTATCACCTGACAGGGGGGAGCTTCCACGTTCCTTTCCCCTCCATCAGGCTGGCCAGGGAAAGGAACTGTTACTGTAAACAAGGGGGCAATACTGAAGATGTTGATGACAATTTCCAATTTTGGATTGTACTACATGTACGCTATTAGAATTAGAAAACATACTCCATTGATGCAATTATCTACATACTGGAATGTACTCTTGGTCTCACAAAGCAAGACAAATCATGAGTGAAGCCCTACCATGGAGGCAGGCAATAGTATAGGTGGAAGTATCCCAGGGTCGGTCGTCAAATGTAGTGGTGCATCAAAGGATCGAGTTGGGGTTATGATTTTATTCTGTAAGAAAGTTGAGGCATTAAAAATGACATTTTGGAAAAGAATATGTACGTAACAGATGGCACTGGTTAACCATAATGAGTCTGTGAATGGACTATTACAGTTTGGCTTGGATTGGAACCATTTATATTTTTCTTAAAAGGGGGGAATTAACTTTCTGCCTTTTAAAAAAGGGGCATTAAAAATCTGGTCATTAAGCTATTTCGACACGAGAAAAAAAAACATGGGTTTCTGTGACCCATCATGCATCTGCCTCAGCATGGTAAGAATAGGATGAGAGCAGACTGAGGAACTGGGACACGGGCACATGTCTGGCTGTTGGCAGTGGGAGTGAGTGTCGTGCATTTGGGTTTCAACAATTGGCGAGTCAGTCAGTTGCCACATTGACTATACTGTCTTACTGATTTGCCCACCACTGTCTGGGATTAGTCAACCAGTACATTAAATCCACTTCCAATAATGTTCAACCCATTTGCGATGATGGGGATGTAGCAGCTTCCCATGGAAATTGATTGATGATACTTTATTGTCAGATTTATCTGACGTTTTGTGTAGCATCATAGAGCACAATTGCAACACCGAAGACAAAATGAACCTAACAAAATGCATTCCTTCATGCACTTCAATGTACATATGCTCCATATTTAAAAGTTGTGACAAATATAGAAACATTTAGAAAAACCTTGAAACATTTTGAATTTTCTTTTATTGCATGCCCAAATTAGGTAGCCTGGAATCAGACAAATCCAGTGCAAATCTGGATTCTCAACTGAGAATCCATTTCCTCACCCCGAAGAGTTGGGTGACCAATCAGGGCCCTGTATTGGTCTGGTCTAACCAATTGTGTCCAGAGCAATTTTTTCAACCTGCTCCTTGGAAAAAGAAAACCTTCCATATACATATAGAAGTACCAGACTCATATCCACGCAGTGATAAATTCTGGACACACGACGAGGCTACAAATTAGGGATACCAGGTTGAAAGTGGTTAAGCTGAATCTCACAAATGACCGTTACCATGGACGACCGGGCCTTCTGCCCTCCCTGCCCACCTGAGAGCTTTATTTATGCCCTCATGTTTTAAATGTTTTGTTTCTGTTTTTCTTTTCTTTTTTATTATCTTTTACTGCAATATGATATTATACAATTTATTTTCAAAATTATTTTAAAATGAGGACACAGAAAAAGACGGGGACCGCCATGTTTTTACTGCAACAACTACCAGGGACCACCTGTTATCTCTTACTACCTAGAAAAGGTTCAGGAGGAAATGTATCGTATTTAAAGACACATACATATATAGATATAGCATTTGTTACAATGACACGTAAAAATCAAGGGACTTTCATGGGTCCTTGTTTAAACTATCCAAGTTAGATAGATAGATAGATACCTTTATTATCCCAAGGGGGAAATTTAGTAGTTAAACCTACACCCCAGAATGTTGCCTGTACATGAATTATTTCAGTAGCACAATAGTGTACAACACCGGCAGCGTTTGTCAAATTCCAGCATGTTTACTAGTTGAAGCCATGTCTCAGGAGGCCATGTTGAAAAATATTTTTGGGAACTTTTCTGCTTCCCCTTTCTGCTTCATTGATCCTGGCTCCATCTCCCTGTGTGTCTTGGTCCTCATCTGTCTGTTTGTATTGTCTCCGACACACTTTCTAGAGAGAGAGAGAGAGGGAGAGATGGAGAGGGAGAGGCCATAATGTTCTGGTGATGGTAATTAGCTCCTTTGGATGTAAATCAAACTGTGCTGCATGGCATATCTAGATTATCTACAACTCCATCCTCTCGCTCAAAGGTCATCTACTGCATTTCCAGCCGAGATGCTGTCACCACTTCTAGATAGCCCGGAGAGTAGGGGGGAGGTATTCTGATAAAGCCTATAAAGAATGATGAATGAGAAGACCACTCTCTCATGTGTGCATTCTCTTTTAGACATAGCTATAAGACTAGCCGGGGTAGCCAGCATTGTACAAAAGCAAATGTGTCATGATGTGTCATGACACAATGTGTCAAGGATTCCAGGGGGAAAAGTGTTGAAGTGTATGACCTACAGTTCATGAGTTATAGGCACAAACGTGAAGCAGGCTGTTATAATAGCGCCACCATGAGGCCGATTTCACAACTTTGGGGTGAAGGTTCCTCTTCTTTGGCCTTTTTCAGCGTTGGTCAATAAGCAATAAGCAATAAGTAATCAAGTCATAAGCGCCATGCTCTCGTCGACTTTCCTGGGAACTCTGATAATGCTTATCGCTATGGATAACATAACAACCAATTTGTCTTCACATGGAACAAATATGTCTATTTCGTGTTCCACTCACCATTGCTATTAATTGAGATTGGTTAACCACATAAGCTCTATTTACGTCATCATATGGCCAACGGATATTGAGAATAGCCAAACGTGTTTACACATTTTCAACAGTGTAGCCGTGTTAAGCATACATAACGCAAAAAGGAGAGCTATTTCAGCAATCAAATTTATTTCCGATTTTTTATCTCTTAGCTGACAAGCAAAACATAGTTTTTTCTGCCTCTGAAACAACATCACTGAGCCTAGAATAAGAGTGTGGGAAACATTAACCCTATTTAGCCAATACATGTTGACCAAAGTGCTCATAGACACAACACAGATAATCAATGAAACGGATACAGTGTAGCTGACAGTATGTCAAAGCCGTGGTCAAACCTTAACCACAACCTTAACCTAGTGACCTTATTCTGGTCATAATGTCATGATAGACGAACATTTGTAAAAGTCATTCGAAAATAGCAGATCTACAAGCTTGCAGACCTGCTGTTTTCGAGACGGCGTAGCAAGGCTGTATATATTCTTTGCAATATTTGATGTTGAAATACAACATGAAGCTTTATAGGCATGCCATGTACGGTTTCCTCCAGGCTTGCACTTAATTCAATAGATTCTGAGACCCGCTAATGCATAGTGTGTGTGAGAGAAATAGCATGGCTCCAGGGTATCTCATTCCTCTTTTATGTAACCTCGTGGATGGCGACCTCTAATAACGTACTCATTTTCAGCACTCGAGTGCTGAGGGCTCTTGTTTGTTTGCCTCTGTCTGTCTGTCTGTCTGTCTGTCTGTCTGTCTGTCTGTCTGTCTGTCTCTTTCAGTCTCAATATAGATCAGGGATTCCCAGTCTTTTACCCCTAAATAACCATAGCCTTTAGCTGTGGTACTGCTATTGTGTAATGGCTTAAAGATGTGGACTTCACGATCCACAGGGGAACCTTGTGGCTCAAATTTGGAGCTCAGACTTAATGTGTTCGTCAACTATGTCTACGACATATCTATGACGTATAACTTCACATTTTGTACATGCAAATTGAGCGAACATTATGTGGAAAAAAACATTTGTTCCAGTGGTTTACATGATTAGTTCCACACGCAGACATACAGACAGACAGACAGACTCTTATATGTGCCATTTCAAAACTTCACACGTCCTGCCATTGGCAAGACATGTAGATTTCCAGTGTATTTGCAGAACATTGAGCTTGTAGATCAGCTATTTTTGCTATTTTTATGACCTCTGTCTACGAAGTTTAAATCCACCCATGAAGGTGGATTCTGCTTTTCGATGGGAATGGAGTGGTTTCTTCTCGCCATTTGCGATTAAAAAGGCAAAACATGGAAAGAAACCTGTGGAAAAGATCCATTTACAGGAAATTTTCAGGAAAAGAGCAGCAAAGCCCGAAAGGGCACATCTGTAGATGGCTTCACTCCTGCAGAGCCACGCTGTAATATACCGTATTTTCCGGACTATAAGGCACACTGTCAATGAATGGTCTATTTTCGAACTGTTTTCATATATAAGGCGCACCGGACTATAAGGCGCACATAATAGACGCTACTGTTGCGTTATGCATCCAACAGATGGAGCTGTGCTAAAGGGAATGTCAATGTCAATGAATGATCCATATATAAGGCGCACTGGACTATAAGGCGCACTGTAGTTTTTTGAGAAAATTAAAGGCTTTTAAGTGCGCCTTATAGTCCGAAAAATACGGTAGCTAGATCGGGAAGTGTCACTGCTGCGTGTGTTTTTCCCCTGTCATCGTCAGTGTGCTGCATGAATGAATTCAGTGAATTTGAGGAAAATCTGCTCTGAAGTTTTTGCTGACGTGAGATCCTACTGTTTTCACTGAAACACGCACAGCTGATTAGGGCTGCGAGCTTCAGTGACTGGTACTGGTACAAGTCCACCTCCAACTAGAAAGATGCGTTGTTCCCTTCCCTGGTCTCATGAAAGTACATCACGACAAGTACAATCTTTCCTTTTTATTTTATTTTTTGTGTAGCCAATTATTTTTAGCCCCTTTTTCTCCTAATTTAGCAGCTGTGCCAATTCATTCCTTCAGCTGCTTGCCACTGCTGTTGTACCCTACCCTACTAGCCTCGTATAGCCATATGCCTCGTGTTAGCAATGGCAGATAGAGTTTAGCTGATTTAGGCTACAGTGGTTCCCAAACCTTTTGATCTCAGGTCACCCCTGTAAATAACCTTTTCATCCACGGCACCCCTGAATTACATTGTTACTTTATAGAACCTCGTGCCATATTAACAGTATGTACGGTAAATATGTAACTCTTTCCCCCTAAGATACAGTATTTTGTGAGGAAAACCTGGGAGTCCCAACATTCCTATTCTGGGAGGAACATTCACCAAAAATAGACGATCTACAAGCTCGCAACGTGTCACGTGTTGTGAGCTTGGTGCACTGTTGATTGAAAACCAAGTGAAGTGCAAGTGACATTGATAAATTCCAAATTTTATCAAAATATTCTGACGTACAGTAGTGGCTGCGCCCTACCCCTCCTGTTCAACATTCACCACTGACAGGCCCCACCCTAGCCCATAGAAGTATGTGCAGTGATACGCAGCTTCCCTCCCTAAACAGGCCAATTTTGTTGGTGTATACGGTATGTACAGTAGCACGCTCGGCAAGCTTGATGCACGGCAGTGATTTGAACCCTTGGCACTTTACCCCTGTATCCCCCGGTGGGGCCTAAGTACATCTTTCCCAAGGCGTTCTTTATTCTCTAACTTGCAACGGTGTTGTTAGCTCTCACGGCAGTTAACAATGCTCATTATTTGAGGCGGGTTTTGTATACTTGTATTTGTTTTACTGAGGATAAGATGAGAAATAAGTTTAGGTTTAGACATAGTTTTACTGAGGTTAAGAATATGAAAAGGGTTAGGTTTTGCCACCGTTTTACTGAGGTTAAGGTTCGGTTTAGCTGTTTTACCGAGGTTACGTTTAGGAATACCAGGCAGAGACTGTGTATCGTTCCGCCGGATAGACGGCCGAGGCGGAAAGGATTTTGGAGGAACGGACTGGTATTCCATCAGTCTAGTAGCGGGGCAGCTAAGGAGAACAATACTTCAGTTGTGGAAAGAAGCACCAAAATTTGACAGAGTGTACCTCTTGGGTCATTCTTTAGAAAAATCACATTAGACACTCAATTTTCAAAATGGCCGCCAGTTTTAAAGATGGCCACCTTTTCGGATATGTTTTACAGTACGCCAGCCAGTTAATATTGAATTTCCATAATATTAGAGTTGTTTTGTAGGTTTTAAAACATCCTGAGTTCATTTATTACACTTTTAAAGCAGCTAGAATAATCTTTCTGACTTTTGGTGGGGTCTTTCCTCACCTGGGACCCCCCAGACAGACCCCTGAGCCTATTTCAGTAATCGCTCTGCTCCTGCTCCAGAACAATGTTAAATTAGATCTGAATAAATATGCTCTGAAATCAAAAATGACTAGCAGCAAATAACAGGGGTCTTCCATGGGGGTCGGGGACCCCTGGGGGGTCCTCAGAGCTACTACAGGGGGCCTGCCAAATCTCGATGAGATCTTTTTTTTTTTTTCATTTGAAATTTTGAATGTTTTTATGTATCCTGGTTTTATGTATTGTACTTTGATAGTATTGTCAGTATTATTTATAATGTTTTTGTGTTAAACAGTTATGGTTGACAGCTGTTACTGCAGGGATTGCAATAGTGAAGGAATTGCAACTATTCACTTTGGGCGCGCAGAACAACATTTCCTTTTTTGCGCACACACACACACACACACACACACACACACGCACACACACACACACACACACACACACACACACACACACACACACACACACACACACACACACACACACACACCTCGTTGTTATTGTCACCCCAAAACCCTCACCTTATCCTCTTATAGAGCCCATGGTCAATTACGCCTAAAGAGATTCACTACAATACAGTGATTTCAGACATGCAGGATATATTCGTCTTCATCAACATGATCTTCAGTGTCCAACCTAATAGTTTTGACACAGTCTCCACCATAGCATAGAGCAGGGTTCCCCAATTAGTTTTACCCAAGGGCAGAATTATGTCTAGGGTACCAAGCCGAGGGCCACAACATTGCAGGGTGCGATGGCTGTGATCCTGCTACTCCAGCGACATTTCAAATATACTAGCGTTGTTGCTGCTCTTATGCCACCATTATTATAATTATTATGACAAATGCACTCCTTAAAGTTGAAACAAAATAAGTTAAGAACCAATTAACCAGTCTGCTTGAAAAGTATGCATCTGTACTGTATAACAGTAGCTAGTTGACAGTGCAGAGACATACAGTAATTGCCTTCCTTTGATCAATTAATGAGGGGCTGTCAACTACTTAATGGCATCACACAGACACACACGCACCTTCCCTCTGCAGTGCTCTGTCTGTCACATTTCTCTCCAAAAGCCCTTGAATATGATTGAAAATGATTAAGGATTACTGTGATTAAGGTAAGCTTACGTTTCATATCGCACTCACCATACCTGTAACTTTCACTGGTCCCCCAAAATATTTTTTTATTTTTTTACTGGGGTTGGTGGGGACCGGACAGAACCCCCCGCGGGCCGCAAATGGCCGGCGGGCCGCCTATTGGGGAACCCAATAGACTTACCGGAGGCAAGGACTTGATAAGGAATCTTCACATGTTTGCACTTCCTCAAAACCATGTCCCTTGATGAAGGTATCGTATCATGATGCCTACTTTGTCATACCTGACAAATTGCCCTGAGCTTCCACCAATTGAAGAAAATAGATGAAATTCAGAGAGTGGAGGGTATGTTCCAGTCAGGCTTCTTGCCCTCCCTGCTCCAAAGGCAGTACTTGAGCTCATCAAATGTGGCTGCAAAGCAGGTTACAAGGGACGGTGCAGATGCTCAAACAATAACCTGCCTTGCACTCCTCCCTCCCTGCAAATGCTATAGTGGAAACTGCCAAGACTATTAGGGAGGACATGTATAGTAGTGAATTTCTTTGGGTACAATTGACCGTGAGCTAGAGGTCTTCACGGGTCCAATTTGAACTACCAGAACCCAAAAGGATCCGGGGGAAATGGACCCGGACCCATATGGCCCCGTCTATCATTTGGAATTTGAGAACCGTTACCCGAGCAGCCCCGAGACATGATGGATCCGATCCGAACGGCCCCGCCTGTTATTAGAAAACTTAGATCCGATACCCGAGCAGAACGAGAGATCCGAGACCCGAACCTGTGGCCCCGAAATGAAAGAATGCCAACGTTATTATATTAAGAGTTGTATCAGACATATGTCTTACCTAACGACGTTGCCATGGTTGCAGCTGTTGCTGTCAGCGGCGCTGTATAGCTCCTTTCGGAACCCCTCACTCCACTGCTACGCAGCTCCGAGATGGGGTTCCTACTGGCCGGCTGCCGAAATCTTGTTGTTGGATCCACGATCCGCCGTTAGCGATCACTTCTTACCTTTGATGAACACTCTATCCAAAAAGTGACGGGCCTCTGTGAAAGTATAATCGTTTTACTTCTTTAGCGTGGAACAATCTCGAAGCACTGGGGTGAAATGAAGACTTTATATCGCTCAAAAGGTCAGCCGGTTCTGTGTTTTCCCCGTTGTGTAACTTGTGTATATACCACGTGACCAGGGGAGGCAGTAAATGTTTTCCTATGCGGCCGCAACTTCCGGAATGTCTAAAAACACAGACATAGTGTAGTGCCTCTCGTCAAAAAATTATCTTTTCCCAGACCAGTAAGTCAATGCGGACAGTTTGTAAATACAAATAAATCCATGTTTTTATTCCTTCTTCTTTGGCTAGCCAATGCTAATGCTATCGTTTTCTGTCGCATGTGTTGTTCATTATATCTTTCTGCTTTGAGTGTCCATTTTGCTCTGCAGAGCATGACAACACGCAATGACAACTCCATTGTAACTGATAATGTTGTTGTGACTGAGTGAGTTCTAAACTTCTCTCACAACCAATGCATCAGATTACATGCTGCATCTTTAGTGCCATCGTGTGGCGTTATCTATTTGGTGCAGTTGTTGCGTTCTCTTTCATTCAATCTCGGCCTGACTCGGCTCCACTCGGGTAACAAGAACCAGCGACTTCACCATCAGATACCCGGGAACCGGGGCAAACGGCCCCGGCCCCGGCCCGCCCCGCGGTAAATGCTCGGAAATGGCCCCGTTACCCGGCTCGGGCGGGTCGGATCTCGGGCAGGTCCGAAGACCTCTACCGTGAGCTCTTTAAGAGCATAGGGTGTGGGTTTTGGGGTGATGATAACAAAGGGGTGTGTGTGTGTGTGTTGTGTTGTCAGTGTGAGTGTAGAGCAATAAATGGACATGTTAGTCTGCGCGCCCAAAGTGAGAAGTTGCAATACCATAATTCTTGCAATCCCTGCAGTAACAGCTGTGAACCTGTCTGTCTAACACAAAACAATTATAAATAATACTGAGAATACTAATAAAAACTGTTTCAAATGTAAAAAAAAGAAAAGTCCCCATCAAGATTCGGCAGGCCCCCTGTAGTAACTCTGAGGACCCCTGGGTCCCGGACGCCCCGTGGAAGACCCCTGGTATTTGCTACTACTCATTTTTGCTTTCAGAGCCCAGTTACAACAACTTGTATGCTTCAGTTATGATCTAATTTAACATTGCTCTTGAGCAGGAGCAGAGCGATTACTGAAATAGGCTCAGGGGTCTGTTTGGGGGGTCCCAGGTGAGGAAAGACCCCAACCAAAAGTCAGAAAGGATATTCTGGCTGCTTTAAAAGTGTAATAAATGAACTCAGGATGTTTTAAAACATACAAAACAACTCTAATATTATGAAAATCGGACATTAACTGGCTGGCATACTGTTCAGAGGCAGCCATCTTGGAAACATGGCAGCCATTTTGATTTTTCAGTGTCTAACGTGTTTTATCATAGGAACAACCCCTAAGGAGTACTTGTGAAAAGTTTTAGGTTTCTTTCCACTTGTGAAGTATTTTAGTACAAAAATGCATTTATCTGCCCCGCTATAGGTCACACAACTCTTTTTCTTCCCTCCAAATCTCTTTGCCGAAAATAGCCAATCTACAACTCACAACACATTGCATTGCGACGGGTTGTGAGCTTCTATTTTCGGCGCATGTTCTCACTAGGACACGGATGCTCGGGTTCAAGAGTTTAACAGTTATTGGAGCATGTGACTGTACGGCTGCTATTATTTTGCCAACATTTGTTATGACAATATAGGGCATGGCAGTGGGCGTGGTTTACTGGTGCCACTAAAACATCTCCCATTCATTTCCCCCATAGACTTTTACAAAAATATTTATAGATTATTTGGATTTCTTTCTTCTTCTTTTAAAAAATGTTCACAGAATCAAAGGTTTTATGGTCATGATTCACCAGGATTCTGGATGACTTGATTCTAGGCTTAAAATAATTATTATAGATATTTTTCTATTATTATTTCTTTCTAAGTCTATGGGGAAATGGGAGTTTTTAGTGGCACCAGTGAACCACGCTCACTGCTATGCCCTATTAAGAGGCCTACTAACAGATGCCTACAGCAAACACTCGTTGGCGTCTCAGATTTTTGCTATTTAGCTGCTATCCACATGCAGACAAAAGCTTATGCAAGAGAGGGTGAAGCAGTTCAAGTGTGGTCCAGTGAGGAGCAATCCACAGCCTGCGAGGCAGTTTGGCAGGTTTTCACCCAGGCTGGGACCATTCTCTTGAACAGTCCATCACAGCAGTGAAACCATATGCATCCAATGTTGTGAGAGTATGCTGACAAAGACTTTTAAGCGCTGCCCAAACAACAAGCCACAGCAATTAGCAATTCAGGCTAAGCAGCACGGAGCCTTCTCTTTTTGGCACAGAGCCGCGCAAACAGTATTAAAGAGGGAGATAGCTAGGGGTGTAACGATATAGTAACTGAATCGAAAAATTGTTTTTAATTTGCAATGATCTACTATATCGATATGCAAAAGCAAATATCGTACCGTTTGGCTTTGTATATCGTATCGTTTTACAATGCAAATAATCGGTATCAAATCATTTTGCAATGCAAATAATCGATCGATGGAAACTAAGTATTTGTGCCTTATTTAGCCATTTTAAGAGGGGAAAATGAAAAAGAGGGGTCTAATTACTTTTCAATTCCATATAGCTACTCTTGGTCTATCGATAAATGTCTGTAATCTCTGTGTTCGTGTGAAGGTGCGGGTTTGTCCATAATGTGTTGTAATATAATGTCCATATAATATATGGACATTATATTAGCAAATATTATTTGCTAAAGAATGACAGTGTTTACTTATTTATATCCATAATAATAGATTTTTCCCTTAAAAACAGCTCTATTGACATGTTTCACACATATTTCATTTATTTGCTAAATAGTTACAACAAGCTTGCTGATCTGCTATTTTCAAATGTAAAGTAGTAAAACTGAGCCTAGTTGCTTCTATTGGGCTTGTTTTTCATAGACCTGGCCAATTGTTTCTTTGGCAAAATCTGGCAACAGAAAATTCCCTGTCACTTCTTTACTTGGGAGGAAGCAGCACACTGAGAAAAACTCTCTGGTGCCCTCTGTAAAAGGCAATGGCAGCCTCCCTAGAGAGGGCCAGGAATAAGGTGAATACTGTACAAAGGAGGTGGAGGCCAACAAGAGCGAGGCAAGCCTGGCAAGGCCTCTTTGTCTTCGCAGGGAAAGCCCCAGCCAAAAGAGATCCACAGAACGGAGGGAAGGAGGGGAGGGAGCATTTGTCACCGACCCTTTAAGTTGACTGTTCTAGGCTAGGCCTAGTTTTTCTGTCGCCTTTCCCATTTCTAGAGGGATTTATGTTATGCCACTGCTTATGCTAGCACTTATGTGAGTGCTTATGCTTTTTTTCCCCTGTTAAAGTAGCATACAAAAGATTGTATTACGTATTCTGTTCTATTTCAAACTTTTATATTTTTGTTATGCTACTAAAATGCCTGTTTTAGTCAGTAACATCTAAAATCCTCAGTGTTCATCACTCTAAGGATGTAAATATTTGTGTACATTTTTACACCGTCAGAGATAAATTAACACGTTTTCACTGTGAAGGAATGCATGAGCTGGTATAGGTACCCAGACCCTGCTGTATCCCTCGGTTCTAAAACTGTACTAAGCATTCCGTGTGCAAAAAAGCCCAACCGTGGCAGCTCTGACCGTGGTGAGCTGTGTGCATGTGACAGACAGAACCATACATTTGCTGCGTAGCTATGAGGCCTTGCGGGCATAGAGTGCAGCGCTGATTAAAGACACGTATTAATCTCCAAAGAGAACAATCTATGAGGCTCACTTCCTATTAACAATGAACCGGATGTCAGACTTAAGCAAGTCATTATTGTGCACGGGGTAGTGCAGTCCCAACGTGTGTAAATATCTTGCCCTAGATTCGGTCTTAAGAGGAGGAATGAAACAATTGCCTTGTTTCTGTATGTGAGAAAAGGGAGGAAGCAAGGGAATGAGAGAGAGAGAGAGAGAGAGAGAGAGAGGGAGAGAGAGAGAGAGAGAGAGAGAGAGAGAGAGAGAGAGAGAGAGAGTGTGAGTGTTTATTTGAGAGGAGAATCTAAAAGAAGTGTCCCAGATTTCAAAGGACCTGTGTGTGTGTGTGTGTGTGTGTGTGTGTGTGTGTGTGTGTGTGTGTGTGTGTGTGTGTGTGTGTGTGTGTGCGTGTGCGTGTGCGTGTGTGTTTGTGTGTGCGTGTGCATGTGCGTGTGTGTGCGCGTGTGTGCGCGTGTGCGTGCTCTCACGCATGCAAGTGTTCATGTATGTCTCCGGGTGCACCAGTGTGTTTGAGTGCATATGCACGTGCATGCATGCCATGATTATGTGCATGTACATGCTGCGCATGTACAGTGTATTTGTGTGTGTGCATATGGTATTCAATCAATGTTTCTGGTTTGTTGTGTATGATTTATGTATGATTGTGTTTATGATGTTCAATCAATCGCCTCTGCTCAATAAATGACCTTGTGAACTTGTAAATACCTTGTAATTTAGTTACTTTCTGCAGTGCTGATTGATTTAAGCCATGGATATTTATGTGGTGTTTTGAATGAGGTACAGGGGTCCCATGGTATCCAAATGGCCCCAATGTATAATTTCAAATCATTACTCCCAAGAACAGATATAGAATTTGTGTAATATCACTTATATACCAATATCTCATTTGGTTGACCAGTTAACACTTTTAAACTCATTTATGAGCTCTTTCCCCCCCTGTAGTTACTGCACTTTGGCTTTTTTAGGTACTGCTTAACTCAACGTGCGCCAAACTCGTTCAGTAACGAGACAAGGCCACTGGAGGTCGCTGTGCCAAAACTCAGTTGTCTCGTTGAGAGACGAGACAAAGGGTTAACTTTGTTACGTGCATCTGCATGCATACTGCGTGCCCTGTGAGAGACCCTGGTGCATACGTCATGACGTGACAAGCACAGAAGCAAAATGGAGCGTCTATGCTGCATTGACTTCTATTCTATGCTGAAACATAAACAGCTTTATCTCTGAATAAGGTGCAAAGAACGCCAGGGAAGCAGAGATCTGATTGTTTTCACGGCGACACTATACCGCGATGGTCGGCCCCGGTTTGGATTTTAGTTTCGCGAGCATTTGTAAACAAACAGATCTTCTTCCTAAATCGTCAGTGGACACTCACGTGCACACGCACGAAGCTTCCGAGGCTCTTCAAAATAAAGCGTAAGTGAACGGCGGCACCAGCAACAGCTAGAAATGTTAGAAACCTTGGCGGCCGTTGTGTTAAAGAACATTGCCATCCCTCTCTCTAAACACCTTCTAATGCATTTTTGGAGACACACACACACAAGGAAGTGTGTGTAGCGCAATATCCTGCTATGGCAGAGCACTGTCCTGTTCATCTTCAAGGAGGAGAAAGACGGTCGGGCGGGACAAGGAAGGATGGGCCAAGGTCGAGCAGATAGCTGTAAGGTCTACCCGGCCCGGCACTGAGCAGAGCCACAAGCTATATTTACCACCTAGCATAGGGTTACACTGCATCCTTCTGTAGCACCCATCTATCTACACCTCGCTGCAGCATGCCAACCCAGCACCTGCTGATACTGTACATCTATCTGCCCCGGATCCACTGCGCTCGCTGTGCATTGCCATACACACTGAGGGATTTATCACTGAAGGGTGTCACAGGGACACTGATGCTTATCAGCTACCTCTGAGTACTGATCTACGACTGATTCTAGGCCTGTCTTTCGTTATGATCTGAGGAACAGTGTGATTTTTAGGTCAGGGAGGCCTTTGATGAAATGCAGCCAAGGCATTGTGCACTGCATGTGTGATAGCATGGTTTCTTTGTCAGTCGCAGTACACATTCTGACTCTGCCTGACCTTTCTTACCAAAACATTTCCTGGACCAGCAAGACAGACATGGAGATGACTTATCTATACACCACTAACACTATTAAGTCAAAGCCACTCATTGAAAGCTCATCAAATTGCTTCAAATAGCTTCTGAATTGTTGGCTAATTTGATTTGAGATGATACATGATGCATCCCTCAGGCTCTGTTTGAGATTGCCGGCAAATCTGATTTGTTCCTGAGAATCTGACTGTCCACACTATTATTTGCAAGTGATCAGATCAGATTTGTGTATTGAGTCATCGTCCACCTTTCTGCATACTGTAGGTTGCTGTGGTAACGATGTAACAACATAGACTACACAATGTTTCACTTATACTTGTGTTTTACGATGGTGTCACTCGCCTAAAATAGCAGATCTGAAATCTTCTGCGAGCGACACCGTCATGTGACAAAGTTTAGTTTAGTAGGCACCAACACGACACGACTACCCGCGTTGTTCGTAGGTGTGAAGCTGGTTGTGGATTGTGTTCTTCTTTGTCACTGCACTAGAAAAGCCTGGGAAGCAAGGCTAGTGCACTCGTAACTCCCTTTGGTTGGTCAGGGAACCTGCTCTGCAGGGAGATGGTCTGGGGCGTTACGCTCTGCTGGTGAAACCCCTCACTGTCAGGGGGATAGAAGTGGCTGGTTATCTCTGTGTGTGTGTGTGTGTGTGTGTGTGTGTGTGTGTGTGTGTGTGTGTGTGTGTGTGTGTGTGTGTGTGTGTGTGTGTGTGTGTGTGTGTGTGTGTGTGCGTGCGTGCGTGCGTGCGTGCGTGCGTGCGTGCGTGCGTGCGTGCGTGCGTGCGTGCGTGCGTGCGTGCGTGCGTGCGTGCGTGCGTGCGTGCGCGTGCGTGCGCGCGCGTGCGGGAGACACGTGGTTACCACCTTCCCTACAGACCGGCAGTGGCGGCATTGGAAGCGTTCGTTCTCCCTGGAGGATGAACCATAGAGTTATACTGTATATAGAGGAAGGACAGTCCCGCCCCCAGCTATTCATTTCAATGCAAGTTGCTCAGTGGCGTTTTGAAGCACCCGGAAGAAGCAGAATCCAGGTGCATTGTGGGGGAATCTGGATGATCCAATTTTTTTATGTCGACAAACGTCCTACGTCATGACCGTCGCTAACGCCAGTCTACGTCCATTGAAAAACCTATGGCAGACCCCAGCGGTGCGCTCTTTTGCTCGTGCATGTAGTTCACCACCCCACCTGCAGTTCCAGCTTTATGATATTATGACAGGTGGTTCCATAAAGTCCCTGTGAACATGCAGGACTCCTTGTTCTCTCTCAATAAAAAGTGGAGTTTTACATCATCTGCAAAAAATGTTTTACTTGGTTGTACAGTTGCAGACTGTTGGAATTTGCTGGTATATGCACGGTAAATTCCTCCGTATTAATGGAAACGTCTTTGAGTGTTAAATTAACACTGAGGATTTTACTGTGTGGAATGTAGCAATTTTTACCAGACCTGAGAAGTCATTCGGCCAATGGCCCATCAGAGAGATGCCCTGTCGCTGAGACCCACACACCAATCAAAGCTCCTCTGTCAGCCTGTGCCCCATTCATCAGCCAATCCATCATCTTCGTTAGTGAGGCCAGTGATTGGAGGAGCCCTGGCAAGCAGTGAGAAGTATAACCGCTGTAAATCTAGCGGCAGAAATGATTCAGCCCCCAGGTTCATGTGGCAGGTGGTCTGATGACTGATGTCTCCGTGGTGATTACACTGTGACACCACACGTGCACGGGAGCTCAAGTATGGCAGAGGGGCTGTGTTTCCCAAACAATGATTCCAGACACAGTTTTGGTTTGGGGGCTCGTGTGGACCAGTTTTTTTGGGTCCTGAATGAATACATGCTTTGTTTTTTATTTTAGTAAAAATATATAAACAAATCCACACATTTTCCCCAAAAAACTGCATTGCTTGTAACACGTTGTAGATAAGCTATTTTTTTTTTTGTAAGTTCTCTTTCGGGTCACAAGCTGGAAACGTTTGGGAACCCCTGAGCTGCCCGAGACTGATTCCGATGAACTTTAAATTGACATTCAGTATTTGCGCTGCACACTTAGATTCAAAGACTTCTGTCAATGGTGTGATAGTTTTAGGCAGTCTTCTCTCCCTCAATGTCGAGCCAGTGAGCCATCACATCAGCAAAATGGGGGGAGAAGCAGGTCAGAAAACAGTGACAAAATATGAGGGTTTCACTGCTCCAGCTTCACACTGATAATCATCTATCTTGTTGATTTCCCAAGTCTTTGTTGGTCACAGTGGAGGTCCGCTAGTGTGCGCATGTCTGTCACATGTTTACCAAATGCACCTGTATACCTTACCTTGCATAAGATGCATATCTGACAAACAAAGTTAATTGCAATAAGAACACACGACTAGAAAATCCCTGTTGCTCTGTGGCAGACTATATCCTTTAATCAGACCATTATGTGTTGACGTATTCGCACAGCTGGTATCTATTCCCACCTCCTGTTTGTATCACTGGCTGTTTGTAATGAGACCTGTTCTTCATTACAGTAGCTACCAGCTATACTAACACATTGGCTCATTAACAGGGAGAGAGAGAGGCGTAGAGAGAAAAAAAAACAAGGCATGGTGGCACATGTGCACTTGCTTGCACGCACACACGCACGCACAGCTTGGTGTTATGTAATGTAGAATGAGAGCTCCGCAAGGTCTGCCTGTATCATGTGACCTATACCGGAGTCCACTAGTGTGCCGAAGCAGCCACCATTGGGCGAGCCCTGCCCCCCATCATTTTCCTGCTGTACAATTTATTGCATATACTCTTATGTGGCCTGGATACAGTGTCTGACCTGTAAGCGGTGCATGTTGAGCATGTCTGGTGCTGGTGTTGCGTTTGTCCTTGTTTTGGTCCCGCTTCTGTTTCAAGTGATGCATTTAACTCATTTACTGCCAAGGCCTTTTACCTTTTTAATGTCATGAGTTTTTCCTGATGTCCCTAACTGCCAGGCCAGAGTTTCCTGAGTTATTAATTAACTATCATAATGTGATAGTTTTTAATACATTTTATAAATATTATTTATAAAATCTATTACTGTAAAAAATTAACGCAGAAAAAAAGTGCTGAAGTGCCGAGAATAAAGTGCTTCCTGTCTGGGAGGGAAACAAGATCTGGATCTGCATTGGCTCCCGTTCAAAAGCTTGCAGACCCCTAAAGAGCCAAAGAAACAGCTGCTGTGTTAACCATTATTTAAGTTTCAAGTGCTGTAGTTAAACCACTGGAACCAGACCAAGTATCACATCTAACAAGAACACCTGCTAAGAACAGCAGCTATTCCTTCAGTTCTATCACTTCACATACGGCAGGGTGTCCAAAGGTTTGGACAAAAGGGGTCCACATTAGAGCATATTGAAAACCCCAAGGCCAACTACTGTATATCTCCTGACAAAATGTACTTTCGGTCAGACCATAACAAAGTCACATACTGTACATATTAGGGGTGTAATAGTAACTGAATCAAAACATCTATTTTAATTTTCAATGATCTACTATATCGTTTGCAAAACCAAAATATCGTACCGTTTTGGCTTTGCATCGTATCGTTTTAAAATGCGGTAATCGGTATCGAATCGTTTATCAATGCAAATAATTGATTGTATGGAATACTAAGTATTTGTGCCATTCCATATAGCTACTCTTGGTCTATCGATATTAAATGTGTGTAATATCTGTGTTCATGTCAAGGTGGGTTTGTCCATACTGTATGTGTTGAAATATAATGTCCATGTATTTGCTAGATAATCACAGCGTTTACTTAGATTTTTTACACGTTTTACATAGATTTCATTCCTTTGCTAAATAGTTACTTTATCGATTTTAAATCATTGAATCGAATCGTATCGTATCGCCATGAATGTAACTGTGTATCGTGATTCGTGATGCGTATCATATCGCTGTTAAAATGTGTCGGTACAGCCCTGGTACAGTACATATGCATCGCAATTACTCCCCAACATTTTAGTCTAGTTTTTATTTGTTTATTTGTTGACAATTTAATCATTAGTTTTAGTCATCATAGTTTGGCTATTATTTGTTTTTTATTTCGTTTTTGTCAGTAAAAAAAGGTAGTCAACAAAGGTGTCATGCGAACAATCATGTGTAGTTTTACTGTATGGCATCATGCCTGCTGCAAGTGCATTAACAGCAAGCCTACAGACACAGGCCAGCAGTTCCCTCTACATCCCCAGTACAAAAGGAACCTCCGTCCCCCGCCATCTCTATGAGGCACTGAATTGGAAAATCCACACGGCACTCATATAAATTCTTCATTGCTAATTCAATTTTAAACTGCAGATCGGAGAAAAAAGTAGAGCAACTGTTTTCTTTTTTTCTTTCCCTCCATCATCAGCTATCTCTCTCTCTTCCTCCTCCTCCTTCCACTTTAAAATCACCACAGCTATTGTCCGATGTGAATGCTTTTTGTGTTGTTTTCGTTTGTTGTGTCATTTATGCTTCATCATGTCAGGGACGCCTGAATGTAGTGGGCACAATACAAGCCAGTAGGGCTGAGCCACATATCAATATTATATCAATGTAGTGATATAATATTGATCGTCTGGGATCTTGGAAATCGTAATGTCATGACATGGCATAATAACCCTTTTGCCATAAGTGATGTCTTATCCTCCTGGTTTGAATCACTTTTGATCACTTTTCCCCCTCCAACAAAATATCAAGCTCAATGGATTGCCACAAAAATAAAAATGATTAAGTCATAATAAGATATATTATCATCACAATATCAATAGATACGGTATTTGATAAAAAAAATGATATGGGATATTTGACTGTGTCCATATTGCCCAGCCCTACCATCCATCCATCCATCCATCTTCAACCGCTTATCCGGAATCGGGGGTAACAGTTCCAACTGAGACCTCCAGATTTCCTTATCCCGAGCAACTTCCTCCACTCCCTCAGGGAGTATACCGAGGCGTTCCCAAGCCAGTTTGGAGATATAATCCCTCCATCTGGTCATTGGCCTGCCACAGGGTCTCTTCCCATTGGGACGCGCATCGAGGACCTTCCTAGGAAGGCGCTCTGCGAGCATCCGTACTAGATGCCCGAACCACCTAAGCTGACTCCTTTCCAAGTGTAGGAGCAGCGGTTCTGCCCAGCCCTACTTGAGCACTTTTCCATTAACAATGAGGATGTTACTGTGCACTACCAACAGTCTGCAGCTGTCAAGTAAAAATAGCATGTGAAAAGAAACCAAGGTAAAAAGCATGTAGATGAAGTAAACCTCCGCCTTTTATTGGGAGAGAACAAGGGGCCCTTCATGTTCACAGGACTTTATGTAACCACCTGTCTGTCATAATATGAGGGAGTGGGTGATAACTGTATCACATACAAAGCCAGTCTTTTTGTATCATCTGTTGTATTTAACATACTGTATATTTATGTCAAAACGTTGTATGCTTCCTTGCCATATTTTAATTAATACAACAAATGGTCCAAGATTTTCAAAAACAGCAGACATAGCAACTCTACAAGCTCACAAGCCTACAAGCTCACAATGAAGTTTGGCTATTTTAGACACATTATCGTCACAATATACAATACCAGTAAGACTCCCTAATCGGGAGATAAGCGACCGTTGGTCGCTTATCTCCACAAATAGGCCAAAAGTTTGTTTTACCAATTATTACACTCTATGTGAACATTTACATCAACAAATGCCAAGTACTATGCAGAACGACCCATTTCAAGTTTTTAATGTACAACAATATTTAGAAAATAGGTCTACAAGCTGACAGTCCTCGTCCCTTATATTCCCATAGGTTATATGGAGATCTCAGTGTTTGTCAGTCCTTGTTCATTTATGCCCATATATGGACATCTCTATATCTACTGTAACAGTCCTTGTCCCTTTATGCCCATATATGGAGATCTCTTAACTGTAAGTCCTTGTCCCTTTTATGCCCATATATGGATATTCCTGATGTCATCAGTATATGAACATATATGGGCTTTCTGATATGCCCATATATGGAGATCTCTTAACTGTAAGCCCTTGTCCCTTTTATGCCCATATATGGATATCCCTGATGTCATCCGTATATGCCCATATATGGGCTTTCTAATATGCCCATATATGGAGATCTCTGTATCTCCATATATGGGTAT